>NC_068290.1:26999784-27011784 GCF_025860055.1 Xyrauchen texanus
ATATAATAGTAATATAATATAACCACAATTATCATACCAGTAACTTTCCCTGTAATTTCTATCCACAGTATGTTATGCATGGCATACAAGTTCATAATGAAGAACCCTTATGATAACATCAATTTCATTTTTTTCTTTGAAGCAGAATATTTGTTTATAAAAGGGAGGAAAAAGAAAATAATGAAATATTGGTATACAGATTTTGGTTGATATATCATACTGTACAGTGAAATTTGCTATTGTTGTATCCCTACTCACCTGAAGGATGGATAGATCAGGCAAATCTCCAGTCAGGCCTTTGTAGAGTGTGTGCTCCTGCATATCCACAGGTATTTTAATTCAAACATGCAACATATTGTAATAAATCTACAATATTCAGCCTTTACCTTACACCCTCGGTTGTTGCTCTACACTTTTATTATATTAAATACTTATTTATATAGCTTGCTCACTGTATAATCATGATAGCCTAATACTTATAACACAAGATTGCATCTTAAACGAATACCTGAGTTGAAAACTTGAATAAGAACGCATTTTACACAGAGGGACCAGCTAGGAAACTTACCTGCCTACAATAACTGTTTTCATTTGATTTGAGTTACATTAAACATGAATAACCTTAGCCGAGTCCCCAGGAACACCGGGCTATTAAAGTAACAAGCCTGTAACTGCGGTCTTATCAATTCTAGCTTCACCATACACTCAAACTGTGAGGTTTATCTGTTTTCCTCGTGGACCTGTAGCACAATGCCCTGACAGTGACTTCACCTGTGCCCTGATCTTTATTAGAAACTGAGAGGAGAGCAAGTTAATATAATTTAGATTACAATTATCACAAAAATTAACAAACAGTCTGCTTTAAAACTAAGAAAAACAAGCTTCTATACTAACCTTACATAAAAAATGAACACGTGGCGAACTAGCTTAGCCGCTATCTGCCGGAACACCACATTAGATTAAAATACTTACCCTTGTAGTTGTGCAGATAACTCGATATGTAGAGTTTAAAGCCCTTGTCCCTCTTGCTTGTCGGAGCAGGGCCCAGGCATCAACAATGCGATGAACATCGCTGACTCATATTTTCGGAAGATTCTGGAGACATCGAGTAAAACAGACATTTTGGGCCGACGCGCAAGTAAACCGGAAACAGATATGGCGACAGCGGAACTTCACAGTTCAGTCTTTGTAATGTGTTTTAGCAATACATTTTTAACATTTATAATGCGTTTAGATTTTTTTATTGCCTTTACAGGGACTTTAACACTTTCTTAAACATTTGTACAGGTCATAATTGCAAAACCTGTAAAAGGTAAAATAACAAAAAAAAAAATCGAGGTTGGAAAAATGTAGACATAAACGAAATTTCTACGCAACTGTGAAACCAGAGGATAATTTCGCTTTTTCATTCAGTTTATCCTTCACGTCAAAACAGGGATTTTCATGTTTATGACAGATATCACCATGGTTGCAAATTAATAAAAAAAATTAAAGTATACCCGAGATTTTGGCCATGTTGCAGATGTCTTTCACTGTTCACTGATAGTCAGGCATTCGTGAAAAGTCTAACTTCATCAATTTATTCTGCTAAATTGTTCATACCCTGAATTAAATATCTATTTTAAAACCTAATCAGAATCATAAAGATATTTATTGCCAAGTAAGTTTTACAAAAGGAATTCTTTTTGGTTTATTGGTGCATGTCACAGTTTCTTCATTTACTTTTGGGGTTGTGTCTGACCCTATCACTTTTCTTTGGGAAGCTTTCATTGTGACTCCAGATCTATTACTTGGGGCTTGAAACTTTGAGCAATGATCAGATCTGTTATCAGAGCTACATTCTCTGGGCATGGTAACTGGTTCTGCTCGAACACTGTGACTGTTCACCGACCCTCCAGGTCTATCTTCTTGATCAATGCCTTCACTGATCAGATCTGACTTGGATGCAATACTCAAATCATCTGCACTCCACTCACTTCCCTTGACGTCATCTGTATCACAGTCACTAGACGATTCAGCTGGGTCTGCTCTCATCATTGGTACTCGAAGAACCACCATGACTCATGTGATCCGTTGAGCCTGAAGCATGAGCTCCTGTGACTTGCCGAATACCCTGTCCTTTAACAGAATGCGCTCCAACAGGCTGAGATGGTCTTGGGCTCTGGCCTTGCAAAACCCAAGCAGCTATCCTGCTACACCTTGATTCCTTTTCAGAACTCAACAGAGATCTATGGTCTTGGTCTTTTGTCTCACTCATTCCTTCCTCAGAGATTGTGGAGAACATTGTGGACTCAACTTCTGGTTCCTCCAAGGGCAGAAAATTCACAGGTAAGAGGAAGTTACGGTGAACTACTTTACTCTTCTTTGTGGTTGGATCTTCAACTCTGTAGATGTGCAACGTTGGGTCTTTCCATGTCACCACATGAACCACTGAGTCCCACACATCCGCTAACTTCCTTTTTCCCTTCTCTTTCTTATTCACCAGAAGGACACGATCTCCAACTTCCAAGGCAACACCTTTGAAGTTCTTATTGTACTCCTTTGCTTGCCGTTTCTGTGCTCCTGTGGTGTTCTTTTGAGCAATCCTCATTGCTTCTCCAAGATCCTTCTGAAGAGTCTCCACATACTCATCGTAAGTCTCCACATACTCGTTCCACAAGGCACTCCCAAACATGACATCTACAGGCAACCTGGGCACCCTACCGAACATCAAGTAGAACGGTGCAGATCCCGTCGTCTCATGAATGGTACAGTTGTAGGAAAACGTAAGTGTCTGTATCGTCTGAGGCCACCTCTCTTTCAATCGAGGGGGTAAGGAGAGAATCATATTCCCAAGTGTGCGGTTGAACCTTTCTGTCTGCCCATTTCCCATTGGGTGGTAAGGAGTTGTATGGGACTTACGGACCCCAGACACCAACAGCAACTCAGCGATCAATTTACTCTCAAAGTTGGCTCCTTTGTCTGAGTGTATCCTCTGCGGAAACCATATATACAGAAAAACTGATTCCACAGCTTCTGAGCCACAACTTTAGCGGTCTGGTTTGGGCAAGCTGAATGCATGGGCTAGCTTCAGTAAAATGGTCCGTTATTACAAGAACGTCAACATTTTCCCCATGTCTCCCTTCTGCAGACCAGAAATCTATACATACAAGTTCCAGTGGCACACTTGTCTTGATAGATTCAAGAGGTGCTCTAGCCTCAGGTTCCTGAGTCTTCCCAACTACACAGCGCTTACAGTGAGAGACATATCTTTTGATGTCTGAATCCATACCGGACCAAAAGAATCTCTGATGGACCAGATGGAGAGTCCTACTTTGATGACCAGATGACCAGCATCATCATGAGTTCCTCTCAAGGCAGCTGCTCTCAGAGAATGAGAAAGTACAAGCTGGTATCTGATTTTTCCCATCCTATCCCTGGACCTGCGGTATAGAACATTGTCCTTGACTTCCAACATTTCCCAGTGTTTCAGCAGTCTCAATACCAGAGCAGACTCACTATCCCTCTCTCTTCGTGATGGTCTCCTTCTTCTGTCAACAAAGAATATCACACGGGCAATGGTGGGGTCAGCTCTCTGTTTCCCCTGGATTTCCTCCACCGAAAAGACTGGAAGTGTATCCACTCCTCCATACACCAAACTGCTGGCACAATGGGTCAGCTGAGCACCACGGACAGGTCTGCTGGCTTCCCAATCTAGACAGGACTCAAAAATAGCTTTCACACCTTCACTTCTTATCTGACTCAAGCTCCCAACTTGGACACTCTGAACACTTCTCAGAATTTTGATGGAGTACATTCACTGACAATCGGAAAGCTTCTTGAACTGATTCTAAGGTTACATGATGAGCCTTACTCGCCAAGGCTTCAGAGACTTCCAGAGTTCTGGCAAAGGGACGTCGACTCAACAGATCAGCAGGAATGTTCTGGGTTCCGAGTATGTATTTTAAGTCAAAGTCAAAGGGGGCCAGCTTGGATACCCACCTTTGTTCACAGGCATCTAACTTAGGCTTAGACATGATATATGTCAAAGGATTGTTATCCGTTAGCACTGTGAACATAGTCCCTTTTAACCAGTGAGCGAACTTTTTGCAAACTGCCCACTTTAGAGCATAAAATTCTAATCTATGAGCAGGATAATGGGACTGAGCCCTTGACAGGGTCTTACTCGCAAAGGCTACTGGTCTGGGCTTCTTCTCCCCCTCCGGTATCTGACTCAAAACCGCACCTAACCCATCCATAGATGCATCAATGGACAAGAGGAATGGTCTCTTAAAGTCTGGATGTGCTAGAGTAACTGTGTCTGTAAGCGACTGTTTGATCTTTTCCACAGCAAGGTCATATTCTGCAGTCCAGTCTTCAGGGCTTAGACGTTTGGGTTTAGGAAAACAGGAGCGACCCTTCCCACTTTTCTTCCTGATCTTCTGCCCAGCGGTCAGCTTAAACAATGGCTTGGCTAATGCTGAGAGACCCTCTATGAAATGAGAATAATGCTTTATCCCCTACACCAGTCCAGGTTGTATTGATGGAAAGGTGATTAGAGAAGATACTCTGAAGCATTCGCCACACGGTTGTCTTTAGGTCCCTCCCACATTTGATTGCCAAAAACCGAAGCTGAAAATACAAAAAAAACATGTTACAAATTACATTTCTCTGAAGCTTCTCATAAATTTAAAATGTGACAGGCTGTGGATTCAGACTGTAGAATATGCAGTGTACGATCTTAATTTTACTTTTTAGATTACCCTATGGCGTTATAAACGAAATCGGCACACTTACAAATTGTTACTGGAGCTCTTTATCCTGCCTCAAACTGTTGTCAAGCAACGCCAAATCTTCCTGGGTGTCTAGGGGAGTAACAGATCCCTGGCAGGGATAACTCTCCAACAGACACATTGGCACTGAAATGTTGCAGCATAGCATTTTGTTGTCCATGCTACGCACAACATCGCCAAATTCCAAGACGTCGCAGCAGTAGGGTTTGATCTGCACCTACAGGGGTTGCCAGAATAAAAGAATAAAGTAGTCAGTCCTGGTCCTTCAACTACTAAACTATGACATTTATATCTAGGTCTACTACATGTACAGGTGGCCCCAGTGGGAATTAAACCAACAACCACAGGTGTTGTTTGCAAGTTGTACCCGATTGCCCAGTGCTGAGGAAATGTCTTCAACATTGTCCCAACTTGCTTCACCTGCTCTTGAAGTGAGCCGCTGTCACCTGGGAAGTAACAATATATTGATTAGCAATACACTAAATATAATAGTAATATAATATAACCACAATTATCATACCAGTAACTTTCCCTGTAATTTCTATCCACAGTATGTTATGCATGGCATACAAGTTCATAATGAAGAACCCTTATGATAACATCAATTTCATTTTTTTCTTTGAAGCAGAATATTTGTTTATAAAAGGGAGGAAAAAGAAAATAATGAAATATTGGTATACAGATTTTGGTTGATATATCATACTGTACAGTGAAATTTGCTATTGTTGTATCCCTACTCACCTGAAGGATGGATAGATCAGGCAAATCTCCAGTCAGGCCTTTGTAGAGTGTGTGCTCCTGCATATCCACAGGTATTTTAATTCAAACATGCAACATATTGTAATAAATCTACAATATTCAGCCTTTACCTTACACCCTCGGTTGTTGCTCTACACTTTTATTATATTAAATACTTATTTATATAGCTTGCTCACTGTATAATCATGATAGCCTAATACTTATAACACAAGATTGCATCTTAAACGAATGACTGAGTTGAAAACTTGAATAAGAACGCATTTTACACAGAGGGGACCAGCTAGGGAAACTTACCTGCCTACAATAACTGTTTTCATTTGATTTGAGTTACATTAAACATGAATAACCTTAGCCGAGTCCCCAGGAACACCGGGCTATTAAAGTAACAAGCCTGTAACTGCGGTCTTATCAATTCTAGCTTCACCATACACTCAAACTGTGAGGTTTATCTGTTTTCCTCATGGACCTGTAACACAATGCCCTGACAGTGACTTCACCTGTGCCCTGATCTTTATTAGAAACTGAGAGGAGAGCAAGTTAATATAATTTAGATTACAATTATCACAAAAATTAACAAACAGTCTGCTTTAAAACTAAGAAAAACAAGCTTCTATACTAACCTTACATAAAAAATGAACACGTGGCGAACTAGCTTAGCCGCTATCTGCCGAACACCACATTAGATTTAAAATCCTTACCTTTGTATTGTGCAGATAACCTCGATATGTAGAGTTTAAAGCCCTTGTCCCTCTTGCTTGTCGGAGCAGGGCCCAGGCATCAACAATGCGATGAACATCGCTGACTTATATTTTCGGAAGATTCTGGAGACATCGAGTAAAAACAGACATTTTGGGCGACGCGCAAGTAAACCGGAAACAGATATGGCGACAGCGGAACTTCACAGTTCAGTCTTTGTAATGTGTTTTAGCAATACATTTTTAACATTTATAATGCGTTTAGATTTTTTTTATTGCCTTTACAGGGACTTTAACACTTTCTTAAACATTTGTACAGGTCATAATTGCAAAACCTGTAAAAGGTAAAATAACAAAAAAAAAAATCGAGGTTGGAAAAAATGTAGACATAAACGAAATTTCTGCGCAACTGTGAAACCAGAGGATAATTTCGCTTTTTCATTCAGTTTATCCTTCACGTCAAAACAGGGATTTTCATGTTTATGACAGATATCACCATGGTTGCAAATTAATAAAAAAATTAAAGTATACCCGAGATTTTGGCCATGTTGCAGATGTCTTTCACTGTTCACTGATAGTCAGGCATTACGTGAAAAGTCTAACTTCATCAATTTATTCTGCTAAATTGTTCATACCCTGAATTAAATATCTATTTTAAAACCTAATCAGAATCATAAAGATATTTATTGCCAAGTAAGTTTTACAAAAGGAATTCTTTTTGGTTTATTGGTGCATGTCTCAGTTTCTTCATTTACTTTTGGGGTTGTGTCTGACCCTATCACTTTTCTTTGGGAAGCTTTCATTGTGACTCCAGATCTATTACTTGGGGCTTGAAACTTTGAGCAATGATCAGATCTGTTATCAGAGCTACATTCTCTGGGCATGGTAACTGGTTCTGCTCGAACACTGTGACTGTTCACCGACCCTCCAGGTCTATCTTCTTGATCAATGCCTTCACTGATCAGATCTGACTTGGATGCAATACTCAAATCATCTGCACTCCACTCACTTCCCTTGACGTCATCTGTATCACAGTCACTAGAGCGATTCAGCTGGGTCTGCTCTCATCATTGGTACTCGAAGAACCACCATGACTCATGTGATCCGTTGAGCCTGAAGCATGAGCTCCTGTGACTTGCCGAATACCCTGTCCTTTAACAGAATGCGCTCCAACAGGCTGAGATGGTCTTGGGCTCTGGCCTTGCAAAACCCAAGCAGCTATCCTGCTACACCTTGATTCCTTTTCAGAACTCAACAGAGATCTATGGTCTTGGTCTTTTGTCTCACTCATTCCTTCCTCAGAGATTGTGGAGAACATTGTGGACTCAACTTCTGGTTCCTCCAAGGGCAGAAAATTCACAGGTAAGAGGAAGTTACGGTGAACTACTTTACTCTTCTTTGTGGTTGGATCTTCAACTCTGTAGATGTGCAACGTTGGGTCTTTCCATGTCACCACATGAACCACTGAGTCCCACACATCCGCTAACTTCCTTTTTCCCTTCTCTTTCTTATTCACCAGAAGGACACGATCTCCAACTTCCAAGGCAACACCTTTGAAGTTCTTATTGTACTCCTTTGCTTGCCGTTTCTGTGCTCCTGTGGTGTTCTTTTGAGCAATCCTCATTGCTTCTCCAAGATCCTTCTGAAGAGTCTCCACATACTCATCGTAAGTCTCCACATACTCGTTCCACAAGGCACTCCCAAACATGACATCTACAGGCAACCTGGGCACCCTACCGAACATCAAGTAGAACGGTGCAGATCCCGTCGTCTCATGAATGGTACAGTTGTAGGAAAACGTAAGTGTCTGTATCGTCTGAGGCCACCTCTCTTTCAATCGAGGGGGTAAGGAGAGAATCATATTCCCAAGTGTGCGGTTGAACCTTTCTGTCTGCCCATTTCCCATTGGGTGGTAAGGAGTTGTATGGGACTTACGGACCCCAGACACCAACAGCAACTCAGCGATCAATTTACTCTCAAAGTTGGCTCCTTTGTCTGAGTGTATCCTCTGCGGGAAACCATATATACAGAAAAACTGATTCCACAGCTTCTGAGCCACAACTTTAGCGGTCTGGTTTGGGCAAGCGAATGCATGGGCTAGCTTCGTAAAATGGTCCGTTATTACAAGAACGTCAACATTTTCCCCATGTCTCCCTTCTGCAGACCAGAAATCTATACATACAAGTTCCAGTGGCACACTTGTCTTGATAGATTCAAGAGGTGCTCTAGCCTCAGGTTCCTGAGTCTTCCCAACTACACAGCCGCTTACAGTGAGAGACATATCTTTTGATGTCTGAATCCATACCGGACCAAAAGAATCTCTGATGGACCAGATGGAGAGTCCTACTTTGATGACCAGATGACCAGCATCATCATGAGTTCCTCTCAAGGCAGCTGCTCTCAGAGAATGAGGAAGTACAAGCTGGTATCTGATTTTTCCCATCCTATCCCTGGACCTGCGGTATAGAACATTGTCCTTGACTTCCAACATTTCCCAGTGTTTCAGCAGTCTCAATACCAGAGCAGACTCACTATCCCTCTCTCTTCGTGATGGTCTCCTTCTTCTGTCAACAAAGAATATCACACGGGCAATGGTGGGGTCAGCTCTCTGTTTCCCTGGATTTCCTCCACCGAAAAGACTGGAAGTGTATCCACTCCTCCATGCACCAAACTGCTGGCACAATGGGTCAGCTGAGCACCACGGACAGGTCTGCTGGCTTCCCAATCTAGACAGGACTCAAAAATAGCTTTCACACCTTCACTTCTTATCTGACTCAAGCTCCCAACTTGGACACTCTGAACACTTCTCAGAATTTTGATGGAGTACATTCACTGACAATCGGAAAGCTTCTTGAACTGATTCTAAGGTTACATGATGAGCCTTACTCGCCAAGGCTTCAGAGACTTCCAGAGTTCTGGCAAAGGGACGTCGACTCAACAGATCAGCAGGAATGTTCTGGGTTCCGAGTATGTATTTTAAGTCAAAGTCAAAGGGGGGCCAGCTTGGATACCCACCTTTGTTCACAGGCATCTAACTTAGGCTTAGACATGATATATGTCAAAGGATTGTTATCCGTTAGCACTGTGAACATAGCCCCTTTTAACCAGTGAGCGAACTTTTTGCAAACTGCCCACTTTAGAGCATAAAATTCTAATCTATGAGCAGGATAATGGGACTGAGCCCTTGACAGGGTCTTACTCGCAAAGGCTACTGGTCTGGGCTTCTTCTCCCCCCTCCGGTATCTGACTCAAAACCGCACCTAACCCATCCATAGATGCATCAATGGACAAGAGGAATGGTCTCTTAAAGTCTGGATGTGCTAGAGTAACTGTGTCTGTAAGCGACTGTTTGATCTTTTCCACAGCAAGGTCATATTCTGCAGTCCAGTCTTCAGGGCTTAGACGTTTGGGTTTAGGAAAACAGGAGCGACCCTTCCCACTTTTCTTCCTGATCTTCTGCCCAGCGGTCAGCTTAAACAATGGCTTGGCTAATGCTGAGAGACCCTCTATGAAATGAGAATAATAGTTTGCCATTCCAAGGAAAGATTTGATCTTCATTGGTGATGGAGTCTTTCCATCTTCCTCCATCAAATCCACCACCCTGAACTCACTGATTGCGGATACCTTTGTTGGGTCGGTTGCGATACCGTTCTCTGATACAATATGGCCTAGAAACTTCACGGTCTTCCTCATGAAGTAACATTTCTTTTGGGACAATTTGAGGTTGTGCTCTCTAAGCCGAGAAAATACCATCTCGAGGCGGTCGAGTGCCTCCTTCTCAGTCTTCCCAAACACCAGTAAGTCATCTAGCTAGCAAAGGAGAGACAGATAATTCTGGTCTCCAAATATCGCAGTCATCATTCGAGAGAACGTCGCAGGACTGTTGCATAATCCCTGAGCCATCCGGTTGTATTCATAGAGACCCACTGGCGTTGTGCATGCTGTATACTTATGGTCCTCTTCATGGATTGGGATATTATAAAACCTCGATGTTAAATCCATGGTGCTGAAATAGCAGTTATTTCCCAAGGATGCAAGGGCGTCAGCTTGGTGAGGCAGTGGATATGCGTCCTTCTCTGTTCTTTGGTTAAGCCACCTGAAGTCTGTGCATATCCGCAATTCTCCAGAGGGCTTCCAGACCAGGACTAAAGGTGAGGCCCACTCGCTGTTGGACTTCCGGATGATACTGCGTGCCTCCATTTCATCCAGGGTCTGTCTCAACGTATGGTAGTGAGCCGGCGGAACCCTTCTATAAGGCAGTCGGAATGGTATTTCGTCTTTCAGGTGTATCCAGTGGGCAATATTCTTGACTTCTCCACAATCTAACTTATCACTGGAGAATATGCTCTCATACTGCACAATAAGGTCTGCCAGTTGCCTTTTCCAGAAGTCATTCACTTCACATGAATCAATATCAATCTGTGTCAGTCCCATTTCTCGCAACTCAGCTGCACAGTCTGTTAACAACATCTTGTCCTCTTCATTAGGTTTGTGAACATGAACAACATTTTGAAGGACCTCTCTTGATTCACAGTTCATGTGCTTTGTAAGCTCTAACTCTTCAAGAGCAAGACATGGGTGCACCTGAGCAATCTTTGCATTCCGACGTAACACCACTGGTCGGTTCAACATATTTATCACCTTTACAGGAATCCACTTATCAGCCCACAATGGACACACACTACGAGCAATCATGATGTTCCGTGGTGAAGATTTGGAAGTTGAGGACTCTACCATCACAGTACTCCCGACAGACAATGGAACTTCTTCTTTCAACCTTCCCCAGACTATATGTTCGTGTTGTGGCTCCAGTGTCACACACTGTCTTAATAACACAGTGCCAACTCTTTTTGGCATCCTGTCTCCGTGCCAACGGTCGACATTAGAAAGTAGACTGAGGAGAGTGTCATTGCTATTTTCTTTAACAGGCTGTGAGATTTTCTCCCAGTACCACTTTGTATTCTTGACCTGCTGAGTCACGTGTCTTAAAACATTAGAGCCTACTATCATGTCATCCTCTTGACCTGGAACAACTAAAAAGTTCACAGTCATCTTGCACCCAAGCAAATCTACATTTAGCTCATATGCACATTTTGGCTTTGTCTGGTTGCCTCCACATCCAGTAGGCACTTTCTTTGTGGGTTTACTCAAATTATCACAAATAAGACTGTGATCCTGAAGTATGCGCTCAGCTGACTCACTCAGGGTACAGGTTACAGATCCACTGTCTACAAGGGCTAAGAGTTCTACTTTTCCTTCGACTAACGCAGGTGCACGGAAAAGATCATCTTCATCATTCACTTTTATATATATCGGTTCTTGAAGGAAGTATGAACAACTATTCTCAAAGGTACTTGCTTCACTCTCATTGCTTGCCTTTTGAGTCAGACTGTCATCAATTTTGTTCTGAACATTAACAAAATTCTCTGGGGATTCTGGTTGACTGGTACCCACACTATTCCCTCTAAGTGTGGGCTTTCTAGTTTAAAGGCCGCTCGGAATCAGAAGACATTCTGGTTGTTTCTCGCTTGACTGGTTTTCTTTTGGGGCATTCAAACCTCTGTGTCCAGTCTCAAAGCACCTGAAACACAATCCTTCTTTGAAACAATGCGTCTTTGTCGTGTGATCAAGGGCCTTACAAACTCCACAAGAACCTGAATATGCAGTCGGTCCTCCAGACGAGGCTTTGACTTGTACTGCTTTTGGCTCTTGCTTCTTCTGTGAGATGAAAATCTGTTCTAGTAGGGACACCGCTCTACCAAGAAGAGCTGGAT
>NC_068290.1:27012284-27093524 GCF_025860055.1 Xyrauchen texanus
GGGCCAGTTGTTCAAAGGTAAGCTGATCGGATTTTGGTTATCGGATTGGATAAAATCTTGAAAATGGGTTGTTCAAAAGGGAAAGAAGGAATCTGAAATCAGATTAGATCAGGGAATCCAATCCTAGTTTTAATCTGGATCAAACCTCAGTTGTTTGTTCAAAACTTATCAGTGGGATTTGGATAACTTTGATCCAAAAAAACAGGATTATCCTGATCCCAACAGGGGTAGGATTTCAAGGTGGATTTCAGGAAGAAAATGTAGTAAAACTTTAAAATTGGTCAAATAATACATTTGTATCATTTAGTGTATATACTTTTATTTATATTTTGCACTTGACTTGTGTAACCGTTGTAACAGTGATAAAGTAGACATAGGCTAACAATTAAGCTATTCAGTATAGTAAAGTAAAAATAAAATAAAAATTATCTTGTCCCCATGAAATAATCCCCAAACAGATTTCAATAACAAACAAAAAATAATATATTCATTTTTCGGTCATTCATCACCGTATATTAATTTCAAAGAAACAATCATCAGAGATGAGCCTGTCCAAAATAATGTCTAACAATTGCATCCCTTACTATACGTCCAGTCAGTCCCTGATTCTGACAGACCACCAGAGGTTGGTCTGGTTCTTGAACAGGCTCAGGTGCACCATAAACATCATCACAGAGAGGGACATTGCACCTGGTAGCGATGTTGTGCAGGACGATACACGCAAGTATTATGTTGCATGCTCCCTGTGGTTCCACTCGCAAGTAGTTAAGGCATGCAAAGCGTCTCTTCAGAACTCCATTTAAACGCTCAATTGCACATCTTGTTTTGCAATGAGCAGTGTTGAAGCGTGCCTGCGCAGGTGTGGTTGCTGCAAGAAAAGGAGTCATCAGCCATGGTAGGAGTGGATAGGCACTGTCTCCTAATATTATGCCATCCGGTCGGTTGGTTTGGAGCTCTCTGTATAAAGCACTCTCTCTCAGGATGCGTGCATCATGAACAGACCCAGGCCACTTCACCGACACAGTTTGTGATGATGAGGTCAGCATCAGCCCACAAGTTGGATGTTGATGCTGCGCCTCCCTTTCGGTTGATGTACTCCCAATCCCTCTCATGAGGTGCTTGGATATGCACATGAGTGCAGTCAATAACCCCAATAGTATTGGGCATGTTCCCCAAAAGAAAAAACTTGTGCTTGGTCTGGGCAATCTGGACATCCTTTGGAAGTGAAACAAACTGATTGACCAGGCTGGCCAATGCAATTGACACAGCTTTCACTACATCACTCACAGTTGATTTGTCCACTCCCATATCATCACCAACAACTTGGTAGAAAGTCCCAGATGCATAGAAGCGCAGACCAATGAGGACCTGTTCTTCCACAGACAGACTGTGACTCCTTCGGGTTCTCCGTTGAAGTTTTGGCCTGACAAGGTCTGCAATGTACTTAATATCAGCATTCCCAAAGCTGAAAGCGACCATACAGTTCTTCAGTGGTGTATTGCTCCAGTGGTTGTGCACGCTCAACATACACCCTTTGACGGTATCCTCTTCCACCAACACGGTGGTAGCGATGGACAATACCTGCCATGTCAGTGCCTCTCTCAAGTCCTCTGAGAAAGGCTGAATATAAGATGGCTGTCAAATACCCACACACCAATTGGCTGACGTGCTGTGGCTGGTGTTCAATTAAATGAATCATGCCCAAGGCCTATAAATACTATGTTCACTACAACAGAAGCGGTGAAACCATGGACTCAAAAGGACCTAATTTCACTGTTGCAGAAACCCATGCACTGCTGGAGGGTGTTAAGTGCCATTATGCCTCAATAGTAGGAAGCTCTGTTGCAGGTGGAATGGTGACTAACAAAAGGAAGAAAGACATTTGGGTTGAAATCACCCAGAATGTAAACGCAATGGGGTCTGGCCAGAAGAGGACCTTGGAGCAAGTGAAATTTAGATGGAAGAATCTGAGGGCCAGAGCAACGAAGGACCTTGCTGAAGCAAAAAACACCCAAACAGGCAACAAATCCTTTAAGAAAGGTGAATACACAGATGTGATTCTGGACATTATTGGAGGTGAGAACTCTAAAGCTCTGCATGGGATTCAAGGTGTTGTAGGGGATGGTGAGCCTACAATTGTAGAGGAAAGTGAGCCAGTTCCTCCTAATGCAGAGGAAACATTCATTCTGGATCTCAGCCCTATTATTGAAGAACAACCTGGATCCTCACTGGTAGAGCCAGTCGTCACAGGAGCTCAGAAAAGAGGCTTGAAGCGTCTTTTGCCGAATAAAAATGATGATTTCTATGAATCACTTCTTAAACGAGAAACTGAAAGAGCAGAAGCACAGATACTCCTGGCAGAGGAACAAATCAAGCTGACCAAACTACAGCAAACCAAAGCGAAACTTCAGATCCACCTCCTAAAAGCGGGGCTTGGAAATGCTGGTCTCTCCTCCTCAGATGAAGAAGAACCCTGAACATTCTTTATTTCGTTAACTATTGGATATTTAGCCATTTCATTTTTTTTAAGACGTTTTCAAAATATCCACAATGTATTTGTTAATGTATGTTTGTTGTTTATTTTGTTGTGGTTCAGATGTGGGTCATAAAATAAATTATGATTAGAAGTGGATGTTTATGTTATTTTTGTGTTTTGTCTCAAAATAAGAAACACTTACAGTGACCTCATGTTGGCTCTTCTACCTGTTCTTTACATAGCTGGTAGCCCACATTGTGATATGTTGTCCCATTTAGAGCACTGGTAATCCGGATTTGGTAATCTTGAAAACTGTGTATCTGGATCAGGGTGATCCAGTCCAATGTTGCTTTGAAAAACCGGCACAAAAGTAAGACGGATTACCTGATCCTGGATAGGAAAAAATGGGATTTCCAAATCCGGATCATTTTGATCCAGATTAAATGTTTTGAACAACTGGCCCTTGATGTTCTGATGTATTTTCAGAGTTTGGACAAGAACTTTATTACCACCTGCTGGTAAAATCTACAAACTGCAAATGCAGGAACTGAATTTGGACTTCGCGCTGAGATAAAACCTGCTTTTGCCACTTCATTTACATACAATACACCCCAAGTTTGCACGCCTACACCCACAGTTGCGCAAACACTCCCACCCACGGCCACTTGCAATTTGCGCTGGCACGATAATTGGCTTACAATTAGCACTCTCATGAAAACTGGATAAAACGTTGCACACGGTCTACATGCTACGATTTGCACACTCACGAAAACAGACCCAGAGCGTATAAACTAATACTGCTCACAAATTATATCCACTGGAATAATACGAAAATTAGCTGAACATTTTCACTCAATGATTATACGCTACACGGACTGGTTTAGCCATTGTGCACCCTCTCTATGTTTACATCAGTGTCTCCTGCAGAACGCGTTTATATATGCTGCCGAGGGCCCCTGGGCTTAAGCCCAGGTAAGCCTGTGCATTAATGCGGCCCTGGTCATCGATAAACTATTTTAAATGAAATTTGAACTACTATTTTCAGGCTTTCCACAACAAGCATAAATCAGTCACCTTCTTATACCAACAGGGTTGACCTCTCCACGTCACAGATGCATCCATGATGTCATCAGCCACCAAGAAAAATGCCTGGAGCTGGGGAGTAAACAAAATCTATATTACCCACTTTATAATGCTACAGCATTGCTGAATAGTAATTTAATGACAAATCAAGATCTTCACATACCAGTTCAATACACCATCCAACCAAAAGAGCATGGTGAACTTCATCAGGTGACACTTCAGACGGAGAGACCAGCTCCCGTAGAGAACCAATCACAGACAACCCTCGGTTTCTCTTGCCTCCAAGAGCATTGTAGCAAAGCACCTAGACAAAAACAAAAGAGCTTGATTTAGAGCATGATTATTTCCTAAATTGCCATAAATTCAGTACAGAGAGGATGAAGGAATCTGTGCTAGTGTTTTAAACATTAGTTAATGTCTATGAACATACTCCCTTTATAAAAGTTTAGCTGCGGACATCTAAATTAGTCTTCAACTTCTATGTTGTTAAACATATTTTGTGTTAACTGTATATAAGTAGTATGATGTTAACCACAGTGCAGCCTGCCATTTATTTCACTTTTACTCAAAAGCAGCAGTTTACCCCACCTCTCTGAGTCTGTTGAGGGCATCAGTGAGAACTGGATCAGTGAAGTCCTGCTCGGTGAGTTCAGACACCAGACTCTCAAACTCCCTGTCAAAGAGCTGAGCATCGACAACATCTTTCCTTGCTGCTGCACACCGTTACTGCACCTGCTGGCTCCCTGAAACGATGAAGTACACAAATACAGTGAGATGAGAGGGAGAAATATGTACAAGATGGTTAAGGCACAGGGAAACATATGACAACATGAGTTTTACATCACTTTGGACTATAAATATTTAGGATGCTGGAAATTTGAGCCATGGTTACTGGAAGCAATAACTAAGTTCCTGATAAACCTGATACAACAATTTACTGTTACAGTTTGTTTATACAGTCGGATTAGAGGGATAGTTCACCCAAAAATGAACATTCTCTCATTATTTACTCACCCTTATGCATCCCAGATGTGTATGACTTTCTTTCATCTGCTGAACACAAACACAGATTTTTAAAAATATCTCACCTCTGTAGGTCCAAAACAATACAAGTGAATGTGCACCAAACTTTTGAACCTCCAAAAAGCCTACAAAGGCAGTGTAAAATTAATCTATAAGACTCCAGTGGTTAAATCCATGTCTTCAGAAGCGATATGATAAATGTGGGAGAGAAACAGATCATTATTTAAGTGTTTTTTTTTACTGTGAATTCTCCTCCCTGCCCAGTATCTGGAGATATGCACGAAGAATGTGAATCGGTAAAAACAAAAGAAGAAGAATTTGAAAGTGAAGTTGAAAGCTGAGATTTGACTTAAAAACTGATCTGTTTCTCACACACACTTATCATATCGCTTCTGAAGACATGGATTTAACCACTGGAATCTTATGGATTATTTTATGTTGACTTTGTGATTTTTGGACCTTAAAAGGCCACCTTTAACTTTCAATATATGGACCTACAGAGTTCAAATATTCTACAAAAAAAATTTGTTTGTGTTCAGCAGAAGAAAGAAAGTCATACATATCTGGGATGGCATGAGGATGAATTGATGAGGGAATTTTCATTTTGGGGTGAACTATCCCTAGCTGATGTTACGAGATGACTAACATCAGCGTGACAGTCTTTATCAGGAAAAGTAAGAATGTATATTTTTGAACAGATGCAAAATTCATTATAACCAATTTTACAGAAAGCGAAACGATACTATCACCTTAGACTCCTTCAGTTATAAACAAACTTCACTATCAAAGGTAAACGCAATTCAAACTCTGCTAGCTTAGCAGGAGGGAGATAAAAAATATTATTCACATGCCAATCAAAATGAACTTGATTATAATAAAGCAAGAGGCTAACTTTGACTTACCATTACGAACCAGTTCTTGCTTAAACTACTGGCACACACATATCTGTAAGCTTTTATTTTACCTGTCGTACAAAACAGTCAAGACGTCCCATAAAACCGAAGGCGTACCGACTATTGTAGTTTTTCAGTACATTTGTTGCAGTCTCATGCGTTATTTAAACTACAAACACCGAAATGCATTGCAAATGATCGTTTGACATCACGAACCTCCATTGGCTGAAGCAGTCGAACGAGGATGGGCTCCAGAGCAATTAGCAAATGAGAAGAGACATGAGCCGAAACAAGGGTGGAGTGAATGCCAGTGGACCAATCAGGTTTTGGAGACATGTTGGATCTTACAGTATGATGTACAGTAGGTTTTCTTCACTGTTGGACTCACATTACATGCTTTACGTAATACACGCTAATAAAATGCTAAACTGATTTTGGGATAGTTTGCAGATCATAAACATGATTTAATTAGGATTTTTGAATTAAATTCTATTCATCTATACAAATTCACATTTGTATATTGTGGCAACAGATGAATTGAAGGATTTTGTAGTTATTTTGCTTCCTGTCTATTTGTTCATAAACTATACAGTATGTTTGTAGTATCCATTAACATCTTTTGTAAAGATGCTTTGATTGGTGATGCTTTATATCAGCGGTTCTCCACTTTTTATACCACTTTTTGTCTCCAAGGCCCCCCATTGTCTGAGAAAATATTCGAAGGCCCCCCATGTACACTATTAGATATTTATATTTTAAGATATATCTGTAAAATAAGATATTTCCTTAAAACTTGTGATTCCAGAAATGTCTAGAACTGTATATTCTTCATACAAAACAAGCTGTTGAAGGGAGTTATTACATTTTTAGCATTTTCAGTAAGTTGAGTTATGATAATTATAAAAGAATTATAATAATCTGTCATATTTTAAATAATTTTAAGATATCTTGAGGCCCCCCTGGAAGTATGCTGAGGATATCTTGTGGGTCCCAACCCCCTGGCTGAGAACCACTGCTTTATACCACTCTCTAAACTAAGATAGCAAAGTTTATGAGGCACATTTAGGCACACAGAGTGCCAAGTCTGCAAATGTTTTAAGAATGCTATAATACATTAGCATGTTTTATAAAATATTCCAACCATTCAACAATGACCATTCAACGGCTTATCTTTTTTTCCCACTAGCTCCTACAAGAGCTTTGCTTCTAATGTCACCCAAAACAGGTGGCTTACTTACCTGTGGCTTGTTTATTGATAAAGATCTGATGTAATATAACCAATCTCCGTTAGAAGTGTTTGCATGTGAGGACTGGGTGTTGCAAATGAGCCGATCATTTCTTACTGGAGAACTTTCCACAAGTAATGCAACAGATGTTCTTTATGTATGCTGTGTTGACACAGGAAGAAAAAAAAAAACTGTGTTGCAAAATGTAATTTAAGTAGAGAGAAGAGTAAAAAATGTGCTTTTATATGTGTAGAAATGGCTTACGGATCTGGCTGATGAATTGTTACAGTGCTTCCTGCGTTAAGATTAAGTTAATTACTGGTGCCAGATCGCCTATAGGTGTGGTCTCACAAGGAGGTTAAAAACACGGTGGGTCTTTTTCCATGAAAGACTGTAAAATGTGTGTGCAATCATTTTAGGACATCGTCAGCTGGTGTTTGCAGATTTAGTTGTTATTGTGTGAGAAGAACCATTGTAGCCTTCAGTGCTTTGTGTGTTAGTGTTGGGTGATGGTTACTTTTTTAAATACCCTGAGAAGCTTGACCTGAACTTTGGATATTTCATGGTTTTGCACAATTATTTTACATTTATTTGCTGATATATATGCCCAGCAATAAGTATACTGTAGTATCGCATGGCACTAAGACTATGAAATCTTCTGATAAATGCCTCACATTACCTTTTCTTGATGAGTTATGTATCTCAAAACAGACTGATCAGACTGATAAAATTGAAATATTTATGGACGATCTTTTAGTGGACAGACTCCAAAAGGACCACGCCAGAAAACTGCATAAAGCCAGAAAAAAAGAGAAGAAGAAGAAAGAAGAAGCAATTGATAATGCAGAGAAAAGACTTCATCTGTCAGATGACAAAAATGACAAAAAAAAAACAGATGGAAAAGCTTAATAAACGATTGTTGTGTACCGCAAAGGAGTTTATAAGGCAAAAACAATTTACATGTCCTAATTGTGAAATGTCAATGTTGCAGAAGAAGCTTGCATTGCAGAAAATATAATGCAAGCCTGCTCTGCCCACTGAAATGTTATTGTTTCCTGTGTTATTTCTGCATGAGCATTAAAGGGGGGTTAAGCAGAGGTTAGAACTATGCCTGTTCCTGTAACCTTTGGACATAGAAGAGAATAGGTCTTCTGTGAGACCATTGAGAGGCCAGGGGCAGGACGAGGTTTTAACACATGTAGGTGAGATAACGGGTAAATGTTTAGTAAGCTTGTTGAACGTAAATTATAGAGTAGTAAGCATCTTTGTATGTAGAGCAAGAACTGTGAAAGTTTCCTAATAAGGAATTGTTTCTTTAAGGGGACTGCCCCCAAGTTCTTAAAGACGGCCCCAATTAAACCATATAAATGTTTCTGTTTCCTGTTCTTCGGGGCCGCACTCCGAGGTGAAGTATATACGCTTTTCTGTTATTTTTTATTTTTGAATCTATTGTCTTTGTATTATTCTGAAACATAAATATGATGTTCAAAGTCAAACGCAAGGAATGTTAATCCCCAAGTTGAAGTACCTAAGTAGATTGGTGCAAACTGTATAATATGTATAATTATATTAATATATCATTAAAATAAAGTATTAGACAAAAAGTACCATTGTAAATTATATTTTCTTTTCTCTTTACATCATTGTAACTCTCCTAAAATGTACCTCATGCATTCCCTTCCAAAGGGACTTTGTTCTCTTCTAACTTAAAGCACTCGGGCTTGGTAAAGAGTGGCGTGCTGTCATAGCAACCATGTTATGTTACATTTCCGTTTGTCCTACAAAGGTCGTCTCAATTAAACGAGGCTTGTTTAATGGAGGACACTCGGTATACTGCAGCCTTCAAATGACGCATCCTACCAAGCATGCAGCCATCCAAACGAGACACAGCCTCTGTTGTATTCTGTTGAGGATCTTTTGATCGATTTATTATATTCTGAATCCCCTTTTTTTTTTTTTTATTTGCTTGAATTTGTTTGTAGAAAGTGTCTTGTCTTTTTGCAGTTCTTGGATAACTCATATCTGAAATTTAAGTAAAAGTATCAATTTGTGCCTTTGTTCCATGCCTCCTGGGAAGTTTTCCTGTGGAGAATATTGAAGTAATGTATGGGTGCCCTAATACCCTAAACTTAGTTCAAATCATGGGAAATGCACCCTAACAAATTTAATTTGTTTTGTCTTGAAGAAATGAGAAGCAAGCAAAAATCAGAAGTGGTCTTTAACTGCATTTTACATAATCTTTTATTTATTTATTTTACCGATTCTGTTGACAAAAATACTTTAGATTTATTGAATATCACCAATCATCAGACATGCAGTGCTCTGGACGTGCTAAACATCATCTTGAGTGGGAGACATGGGTTTGATTCCAGCTCATGTTGTGTTCTGGTCTCATTCTCTCCACATGATTTCCTGTCTCTTTTACCTTTCAAAAGTGTCAAAAAACCCAAATAAACAAATATGCATATTAGAAAGAAACACATTTGCATGTAGATAAGTATATTATTTGTCATTAAAATCAAAAGACTATATAATCCACAATTTCCAATTTAGAGTTGAGCTATATGTGATAGCTTTACTGTTCAGTGATATACTATACATTAAGTGCTTGACAAAACGGATATATATTATCTATTTATATATATCTTTATATGATATTATCAAATCTCTAGTAATTTTTTCTGTAATTTCTGTTTTTCCTGTGCAAACATGTTAGCCAAATAAGATTATATAGATATTATATATTCAATAAGAATAAAACATAATAAAAAAATAATAATGTTTCTTGTTCAGTTGTTTGTCTCAATGATCTGTTTTGTTTTTTTGCTTGATTAAAATATCAGGAAATTGTATACATATCTGTTTTTATCTAAGCCAAAGATAAGATATCTAAGCCTAAGCTTCTAAATTGAGCTATCAAGACTATTACAGTGCATGCTACTGGAAAGCAAAGCTTAGTATCATTTTGTACATTGCAAGCCTGTAAAACAGAAAAAAAAATTTTGGGATTCCCTCAGTAGTATGATGCTTGTTCTTCCTCACAGAATCCAGCTTGAGCAGCCTCTTGAATCCTTTTGGTTTGGTTTGGAGTAGCAGGGGGCAGAATGGCAAGCAGCTCTCGATCAATCTTTTCTAGTCTTGCAGTGCTCTTCCTATCAAACTCCTCTTTATTCTTCAGAACAAGTTTTATGATGCCTTTTTGTGCCTCATCACAGGAAATATGCAACATTTGACGCTCCTGCCCAAATTCTGGCTTACTTTTATCCATGACCATTAGTTTGCCCAGTGAACTGACACGATCCATCAAGTATTTGGTGGACACATCTGTGTATGTTCCAGAGATCATGTGGACCAGACTTGCAATGTTACAGGCTTGGAAGGCTTGGTTGTAGAGCAGATCTTTTGAGAAGAGCTTGGCATTGTAGGAGAGGGCTTGTGTTTTCTCAGATGTAGACACAAAGTTTTTGAGAGTTGTGCTCAAGCTAGTTTTCACAATGTTGGAAACCATCTGAAAGAAGTGAACCATCTTTTCCCACTGCTCCTTCACTCTCCCCATGGCATCCATACCTTTGACCAACATCTCTATGGTGGTTTTGAAGTCAATCTCTTTAAGTTCACATTGTCTCATTGTGACCAGAATGTCTGTTAGTTCCTTTTGGTTCTTCTCTAGGTTCTCCACACACTTTTCATAGGTCTCCCTCGTCTTGTTCAGCTGAGCTCTGGACTGCTCTATGGAATATCGTGCATTCTCAGATGCTCTCTGTGAAGGTCTCATGTTCTCTGGCCTGTTTTCTTCTTTGTACATCATTGGAGGTTTTGGAGAAATGGCTGGAGATTTTGTAATGTCTTTCCTTTTGGTATCAAAAACATAGGCTGAATTTACCAGATCCAAGACCTTCTTTTTTATCGCCATCTCTTTATCTTCGTCACATTTGCCATCTGGAGCATATTTTGCCAGTTGCTGGCATATGTTAATGCCATTCTTGCAAAGCTCCTGAGCTTGTAACTTTACACCGCATTTAGGGATTTTCTTTAAATCATTGTTTATTCTTTCAAACTGCTTTTTCATGAAATCACTTTTTGTAGATTTCTTCTTTTGATCATACAGATTTGTCCAGGCAATGTCATCATCCTCACTATTCACTTTCATTATTTGCTGGATATTCTGCAAACAATTTAGAATTTCAGCAGACTTACTATATGCGTTTATTTCATCAACCACATCTCCTACCAATTCCTGACTTTTAATCTTGCTCTTAGTTTCACTTATTGTTGTTGCTGCATCACACGCTTCTTTCACTGGGTGAGTTATAATGGATGTCACTCCATTAATCAGGCCTGTAATGCTTTCTGATATCCCACCAACAATGTCCATACCAATCATTTCCCATCCTTTAGGTAGAGAATCCATAGCTTTCTGGTAACTCTCATGAGCCTGCTTCAGTTCATTCTCCATGGCACTCACTGCCTTATCAGTCCTTTTCTTGGTTTCTTGTGCTGATTGCTCCCTCATTTTGGTCTCCTCTAATTTATTCTTGATCGCTTCCATCTCCTCTCCATAAAAGTGCTCTGCGTTCACACACGCTTCCAGCAGCTCTTGGATAATATTGATCACATCTTTGAACCGGGTTTCAGTTGCAGCAGACAACACAAGACACTCATCTGCAATAACTCGGATATTGCCTAGTTGATCAGGAAGATGTGCTTGGACAACCTCGTCATCGCCTTGGAATAAAATCTTCACAGCTGTCTTCATGTAATCTGGAACAGTGGCAGTATGCAGGCGAATCTGATCCATGCTTGTATGGGCCTTGTTAAATGCATGCCAACCAGTGTTACATACTTGCATGAGGCAAGCTCGAAAGGAATCGGGGTATTTGATGAATTTATAACCATCTTTGGGGGAGTTTTTATTGATAGAGAAATCTGTTGTGGAAGAGATGAATACAAGCTCTCCCATGATGGCAATGGATAGTGGTGCTGGAGTCAAATACTCTTCCCAGTTGGCATAGGGCTGCATTACAAGTTTGGTTTGATTTCTCATCTCCTCAGCAGAGGTAAGGCTTTGGGTAATCTTTGAAATAGCAGAATCCATGGCTTCTCTGTTCCTGCTCAAAACAGAGAGAAAAATAGCTGCTTTGAAATTAACTGTTCTGTGGGAGAATGCCACTTTGTAATTAGTTAAAAAAGTGTTTATTTCACAGATGGCTGCATTCATCAGAGCAGTTTTTATAAAACAAATATGTATTTTTTCACCTTTTATAAAACTTTTACCTATATTTAAGATTTACGCATTTCAATTTCAAATCAAATTCACCATTCAGCGTGTAGATGGAAATGGTTTGTTTGTTTCTTTTTGTTAAAATACAATCTTTTAATTAGAAACAGTCCATCTCTTTGAGGTGACTTAACAAACTGTATACTTTTAAATATGTTAGTTACATATTAAAGACAGATATAGTTTTGAGCACCTAACCCCACCCCACCCCATCATTAAACCTTACCAATTCTTAACAATATAAAACATGTAATACTGTGAAGGCAGCCACATCTCATTCAAAATGATACATACAAACTTTAGTATGTTGCAGTCACAGATACGCAAGTGCCAATGGCATTTGACTTCAGTGACGTCAAATCTGTCCTTGCACTTCTAGAGGTGGCAATTTTTTAAATGTTTAAATGAATGTGGGATTTGAGTGTTATGGCGGATGGCAATGATGATCATTGAATAAAGGCTTAAACTTCACTTTGTTCCTAGCCTACATGACTTTAGAAGTCTCTGACATCCTGAAAACATATTTTGTGTCCCACAGCAAACAAAATAAAAATGAATGATTTATGAGTTAATGATAACAGTATTTTCATTCATTTCATTTTAAAATTTAGCCTTGGCTAAAGTATTGAAATCCTCTGATGCGAGTTGAATATTTCACCAGAGTGACATTTAACACTTATGGACCAAGGTGATGTTTTGGTGGTACAGGCACCAGTGCTAAATTTAACACCGATAAGGGCTGGGCTATCCTGTTTCAAACTGTTCATACTTTTCGCTGGGTTAATAATTAATCCTGGGTATTCATGCAGAAAGGGGTCACAGTTAAAACGCAAATGCAATGCTAATTCGGCTGTGGTTTCATAAAAAGCGGTGCTAAGTCTCTTTCAAAATTACAAGTGTTAAACATTACTTTACCCAGGGTTAAAAGTAGGGTTTTAAAAGACATTAACCCGATGTGAAAGGGTTTTATATTACGTTTGTAATATAAAACGTGTTACAAAAACTGGTTCAATTTTGTCAGATTTAACAATGAAATATGCTCAATTTGGCCAGGTTTACAGAATAAGCTTACATTTTCTTCTCTCTATTTTGCATCCATTTATTGTGTAACAAATACTCAGAAATAAATATCAAATCTAAATGTAAACGGTAAATCTAAATCTTTAATTTAAATCTAAATGTTAAAATTAAATGTAAATCTCAAATATAAATCTAAATGTTATATATAAATTAGGGCTGTCAATCGATTAAATTTTTTAATCGAATTAATTACATGGTGTCCCGCTTAATTAATCGCGATTAATCGCATTTACAAATCTTTGCTGAGAAAGCCCCTCATATAAATATAATTCAATATATAATGATGAAATAATGATACTTAGTTATCTTTAAATATAATATATATATATAATAAAAAAATATTCAGATAATTAAAATGCATTACATTCTTGTGACAGATGTTGATCATTAATAAGACAATACAAAAAGCGGCTTTAGAATACAATGTATTGTTTACTACCATATTATTGACAGTACACATAAGTCAATCATTGGCATACAGTTCACAGCAATCCATTTCAGAAGAGAATTTGTCAATCAGTTCGGGATTTATTATGAGGGCTTGTTTAAGGACCGTCAATGAACACCTGCGTCAGACATGCTTGTGTAGCGTCTCGGGTGCGTTGCATCATAAACATCAAATTTAGTTCGGATTTGCGCTCCATCAAGTGTTTTGAACACCAGAACGTAACGCTTGTCTGTGTTGTTGCTGCTCAAGGGTGTTTTTCTTCACTGTATAAACTGCGCATTGCCACACAGCTGAAATTTCACTTACTGCCAGGCCCGGATTACCCAATGGGCATTATGGGCACGAGCCCAGGGGCCCATGCGCACTTGGGGCCCAAGCCAGGGGAAGATTTGTTTATATTTTTAAATTTTTTTTTTCATTTCCAAAAACGGAGCGTATATTTGCACTATGTGCCGGGTGCCTGTCTTTTTAGCAAAAAGACGCTCGACACAAAATAACTACTGTAGCGTAAGGCGTGAGGTGCATGATGGCTTTTGACGCGTTCGGCCAGAGTTCGAATCCGCCTTTTGCCGAACTCGCTCTTCTCCCTTTTCCCAACACATGCAGGTATACCGCTGGTGGTGACACGTACGCGTGCATTTGAACAACACTTGCAACAAAACTAGCACTAGTGTAATTGCTAAATAAGTTAATTGCCATTATGCAACGTTTTAGAAAAGTATGAATTAGCAGAATATCCAGTGTTATGAAAACAGTAGGTCAACATAACTACAATGCATTCTTTAATTCCCTGTCTTATTCTGCCCTCTGGCATATCGAAATTAATACAAACCTTAACATAAGAGACGGACAGTGTTATTAACAGACAGTAAAAATCATACTAATAATACTATGTAAAAAAAATCTGATGAGCCCAGAATATAAACTCAACGTGTTTAATTCCACGTTATAAGCATTGCCGAATACACTCAAATGAGATCGACTTAGAAAAGACGTCAATAAATGCACGCGTCACCTGCTACATCCTCTTTGTTGCATGCGCAAATTATGATCACTAATACAAAATACAACATTTTATTCATAAAAATGTCTCTATTTGTAGAAATTGCTGCACATTCGTTTAATTCTGAATTTTGCACACATAAGTTGAAAGCAATAAGAATAAAAAATGAACTTAGAACAACAAAAACACAAAAGCGCCTCAGTGCACTGTCACTGATGGCCATTGAATCTCAGCTGGTCATGGACTTGGATTTTGATGACATTGTAACTGAGTTTGCTAACAGGAAAGCCAGGAAGAAGTCTTTTTAAGGGCAGCCGGAGAGAGGAGAGACAGACAGACAAAAAAGTGAGGAGAGGAGGAGAAAGAAAGACAGACAGACAGACAGACAGACAGACAGACCCTGAGGAGAGGAGGAGAAAGACAGACAGACAGACAGACAGACAGACAGACCCTGAGGAGAGGAGGAGAGGATGAGACAGACAGCCCCTGAGGAGAGGAGGAGAAAGACAGACAGACAGACAGACAGCCCCTGAGGAGAGGAGGAGAGCATGAGACAGACAGGCAGACCCTGAGGAGAGGAGGAGAGGATGAGACAGACAGCCCCTGAGGAGAGGATGAGACAGACAGCCCCTGAGGAGAGGAGGAGAGGATGAGACAGACATCCCCTGAGGAGAGGAGGAGAGGATGAGACAGACAGCCCCTGAGGAGAGGAGGAGAAAGACAGACCCTGAGACTGAGGAGAGGAGGAGAAAGACAGACAGATAGACAGACAGCCCCTGAGGAGAGGAGGAGAGCATGAGACAGACAGACAGACCCTGAGGAGAGGAGGAGAGGATGAGACAGACAGCCCCTGAGGAGAGGATGAGACAGACAGCCCCTGAGGAGAGGAGGAGAGGATGAGACAGACAGCCCCTGAGGAGAGGAGGAGAAAGACAGACCCTGAGACTGAGGAGAGGAGGAGAAAGACAGACAGATAGACAGACAGATAGACAGACAGCCCCTGAGGAGAGCATGAGACAGACGCTGAGGAGAGGAGGAGGTATTGTGTGTGTGTGTGTGTGAGAGAGAGAGAGAGAGAGAGAACAACTTACATGAAATATAGTATTATCAAAAAAAAAACAAAAACAAACTGCTTTATTTTACATTTGATTTACATTTACATTTAGGGCATTTGGCAGATGCTTTTATCCAAAGCGACTTACATGTAGTACATTTGTCAATAGTTGGACAGGTCATACACCAGCAATGGTAATTTGTATTGTAAGCAACCAATATTATACCATAATACTTACAGCATCTTGTAATGTGTCTACTACCATTTCACTATCATTCAATCATCAAACAAAGTGCCATTAGGGGCCATGAATAATAAAGTGCTAAATACATAAGTGCAGAATTTTTTTAGTATAAAGAAGAGAGTATAAAGAAGAGTAAAAAAGTTGAGTTAAGATGACCTATACTGTTTGCATCCTTTTCATCACAGGAAGAGGAGAGGGGGAGAGAGACAAAGAGCGGCAGCCCCTGTAGAGCCGAGGAGTCGAGGACAGGAGAGGAAGAGTGAGACAGACAGGAAAGCTACAATAATGGGTGTGTGTACGTGTTTGTGTGTTAATTATGGAAAAATTTGATTCATATAACTGGATTGGTAAAGGTGAGGCACTATGTGCTTGCATATGCCAGCTAGTTGCTCGCTATAGGTGTTACCAACAAATAGTATCCAAAAATTCAAAAGCTTGATTGTGTGGGTGGGGTGGGGGGCCCTACAAGACATTGTGCCCAGGGGCCTCTGAATTCTTAATCCGGGCCTGCTTACTGCCCTCTGTAGTAAACAGGTGGTACTACAAGCTTGCATTTCTCAAAAATCTTCCATACGCCAGTGCGGGCATTGAGATTAATTGCGTTAATTTTTTTAACTTGTTATCTTTAGTCAAATTAATCGCACTGAATTAACGTGTTAAATCGACAGCCCTAATATAAATGTTAAATCTTGAGCTAAACATTTAGAGGACATGTAAATTAATAACGTGGGTGTATTCAAGTAATTCCAAATGGAGACGAGCGCATGGCTTGCGGGGTGGATTCTCGATGGATTTAGTAAAAAAATGCCCGCTTCCTTCACCACACGCCAGTGAACACATACCGCAAGATGCACACTCATCTCCCGATCCATCTCGACAGTCTCACACATTGCACCCACCCCTCTCATCAAAAAATGTAAAGCAAAGTTTCTGGTCTAAGTCACTGTAATCACAAAATAAAATGTGCTCCCTTCTACAATACTTCCATTGAAATATTCTTAGTTATGTAAAAAAAACTTTCTTACACACATGGGGTATTTTTTGACATACATCGGCATAACATCACAGCAGGTTTCTAATCAGCATGCACCTGCCGGTGATCACCAATTGTGTCTAGAAGGTAACCCCCCAGCAGCCTAAATGTATACCTCGCCTGTCCGCATTCCACGAACAGTCCACGTTATGTAATTTCATCATCACGAGTGTCTGTACACGTCCGTGCACAGTGTCCCCATGCAGCCAGATTTATCTGCACAAGGTTGACTTTTGAGATGGAAGAGTCCACAAGTGGGGCTTTTCCACTCCACGGCTCGACTCAACTTGACTCAGCTTGACTCTGCTCGCTTTTTGGGGGTTTTCCACTGTGGATAGTACCTGGTATCTGGTACTTTTTTAGTATCACCTCGGTCGAGGTTCCAAGCTAGCATCGGTGGATTTGCGACACGGACATCAACCTGCTAGTTTTAAAGTTAGCAACAGTGGTAGCAGTATCATTTGTTCAGGCGACTTTCAAATTGTGAAAAAGAAATGGCTGTGCGAAAACCATGCCGAGGTCATTAAATATGGTGCAGACGTTCCTCTCGTTAGTAGCCAAGGAGAGGATCCAATGAGAGCTGGATGGGGCGACGTGAAACGAAAACGTCTTTCAGGAAGTGTCTCAGCTGTTGGCGCAACTATGACGATCAGCCTATAATCCCACCACTTTCCTCCAAGGGATGTCTTTTTTCGTCCGGTTTCTGTACATGTATGACGTTCTGTCATACAATTCCGGGTGCCCACACACCGCTACAACAATTTTTTCATCCATTTTTCTTCTGCTACTTCGTCAGTACGTCAGTGACATCCGGACAATATCAATGCTGATGGGCTTTCGCAACAACGTGTCATGCAGATTTCTCGCTCAAGTTGAAAAATACGCGAATTAATGAAGGAAGCGAATGAAGCAATTTCGCGTGTTCGAGTCGCGCCATTCGCGCTGCCCGGCGTGAATTCACGTCTATGCCCTTCTTTGCATTGACTTTGTATGTAATCGCGCCACACGAAACGCTCACTTAGTTGTATGTGAACGCACCAAACCTTTTTAAACCATTATGTTATTCCTGCAACATCTTAATGACAATTTTAGCAACTAATATTTCAAAAAATATTGTGAAAGAGCCAAAAACTTGGATGGATAATGGAGACATACTCTGTTACTCAATATTGAAACATATCTAGCAGGACTCTGCTGATATTCAAAACATTTAGAAAATGTTACACAATTAACAAGACATGAAAATTGCAACATTAGTTTCTACATTGTACAAAAACAGAGCATTATTTTAACAGGCCATATTGGGCTTTCTGTACTTTCATCCGTGACCTATGCTGTTTTTGACTTTTTATGTATAATTTTCTTTTTTGTTGGTATTGTTTGTATCTTATGGGACATCCCTGATCCTCTGCCCAGATTCATGCAGGCGCTCAGCTTACTTTTGGGCATATTTGCATGTCTCTTGTGTTTCTCTGTCTGTATCAATCAGTGAAAATGTAAAAATATGAAATATTATGAATTAATATGCATACAATAAACAACTCCATATCACTACCAAAACAGCCAGCTTGTTCTGTACTGACAAAAGTGCCTTTTAAGATGGTGTTCGCTGTCCTTTTCTGCATATCACTGCGCAGTTTTGTGGTCTGTTCTGCATAATGCAGCGGCTCATTATTTCTTATCGAGGCCCATTCGGCACGTTTCGCGGCTGAACCACAGGCCCGCTCGTTTCTCCCGATGGCCTTTCCGCCCCTGATCGACCCAAAAGTGTGTCGGCCCACCAGGAAAATGCCCGGTATGCCAGATTACCAGTCCAGCCCCGCATATAGCCTATATCACCCCCATGAATGGGTTTGCTCGTGTGCGCGCGCATTGATGGCCGTGAGAAATGCCATATTATGATTATAATATAATGATTTTTGGAAGCGTGCATTGCCACAGACTTTGTATAACTGCAATAGACATGATACTTGATACATTTCACAATGATGCAGGCCATGCAGCTGCTTGTTGGTCTTATAAAGCAACAAGCTATGCTATTTTAAGAGGTTTTTACAGTGTCAGTGTGCGATTATGATGTTATCGAATTTTCATGACCATTGAAGATTCATGAAAAAGAAACCCATTGTCCACACAACAGCCAGCGCTGACAGAATAATGTAAATTTGGTGCATGTAATTTTCACGCATTTGTGCAAAGAGGCTGTTATTGGCAGAGTGACATTTCTTTAATTAAAATTTGTACGTCTGAGATTTTGCTTATCACTTTGTGTTAGACGAGGACGCTGACATGCTGTTTACTGTTATTGCGCATATTATGGACTCGCACATTATTCAAGGTGCTGTCCGTCATTTTGACCCATAAAAACAAGAAAGAAACTCCGCTTAAACCATCTTCTCATGGTATATCTCTCCCTCTGTCTCTGCGTGCGCATGAAAGAAAGAGAGGGAGGGAGAGGACAGCGCTCGTATGTGAGTGAAAAAAGCTTTTAATGCAAAAATAACAAACGCGCCTCTTTTAAAAGTATTTGGTATATGAGGGAAGATGCATTAGTGATTTTAATTCTGATGGTTGGCTGCAATTATAAGTTCAAACTTTAAGCGTTAGATTAGCTGTTAGGCCTACTTGTGCCATGCGCCCAAATAATTTTCAGTTTCTTGCCCGTATTAAGAAAACAACAACAACAGCAACAAAATTGATTCTTATTTAATCCCTGGACTAAATAGATATATCCGGATTAATATTCATATATTCATATCTAGATATGTATCAATTTTAGTCCAAAACTATGACTACTGCAACTAATAAATGTAGATTAAATAATACAAATTTAACCTAAAGGTTAAATAAAACGGCATGTTTAACTCCTATCCGCTCTTATTTTATACAACAGCATTAATACAAAAATAATTGCCTTACCCTGTTCAAAAGTTAACCTTTTCTCTCAAGTCACAGATGCAGGTTTGTGGTGGAATGGATGCGCATGGAATGGATGACAGAATTTATAGACTAGACTACTATAAATGGGGGTTGGGGGGTTCAGTTTGAGACTAGCTTGTATGAGTCATCCTTGTTGTTTTGCTGAAAATGCATGTTGCTTTCAGTTTCAGAGTGACAGCTGGGGGGTGGGGTTTCAAAGTTTCGGTTTGAGACTAGCTTGTATGAGTCATCCTTGTTGTTTTGCTGAAAATGCATGCTGCTTTCCGTTTCAGAGTGACAGATTGTTCATTTTAAGAGTTGGCCACAGTTGGAATCTGAACAAAATGTACTTATTTGTAGCATCTAAGAATCAGTCAGACGGCATTTTCACAAAAAGAAATCACCACATAACTCTGTTCAGCGATTACTTTCTTCTCAAATTATGTATTTACAAAAAAAAAAAAGACGTGTGATAAGTGCGATAAATCAGCTGGTTATAATCGCAAAAAACAAAAACAACAACTGACAATTCGGCTCGAAATGTTGCATTTGCACTTAGATTAAATTTCATCTGGGAGAAACAACGTGCTGCTTTTTTCAAGCTTCCTTTGTCTTTACTTGCTTTGTTGCGCTTTATTATCATGCAGTAACACACTGACATAGTGATCGATGTATGTCGTCATGACTCAGAGACCCTCCCCTCCAAATCCGAACACAAGTGGTCACAGACACATTTAAGCCACCAGGTGTAAACGGCGATGTGTCTCACCTGACCACATGTGATCTGATCACCCCAGACCCATGGTAATACCAGGTGGAAATGGGTCTAAATATAACTTGCTCAACGCACATTAACGAACCGCACCCAATTCTGAGCACATTTGCTACTCTGAGCAAGAGATGGAATTCGTGGCAAGAGCCTCTCTGAAACCACCGTATAATGACCATCATGCCTGCGCTGAGTAGGCTAGGCTATGTGTAACACAATACAATACAATTGAATGTAATCGCAACCCGTTGCGGTTTAATAAACACACAAGGTCATATCATGATTTGTATTTTATTTAATTGTGGAACATTTGTAAGCATGGTAGACAATCTGGGAATATTGATGCCCTGATTAAACCGCACACGCACACACACACACACACACACACACACACATACATACATCCCTTCATTCCCATTAGTTTGGGTAATACCAACTCACCTCTTGGAAACTGAAAGTGTTTATAAGGACCCTGTTGGAAAGCCCCGTATTTTTTTGCAGGGCAGGGAGGGTTTAGGTGGATGTGGAATAGGTTAATGATCACCCAGTTAGAAAGCCCCTGATTATCTTTCCTATTTTTGCTGGTATAAAAGAGTAAAGTCCTCTGCTTGCTGATGAGTTCTGCAATGTCTGAGACTGCTTTGAAGCTCCTCTCATAATTGTCACCTTTTTATTCATTGTTTTTTTTATTTTTTTATATTTTATTTCGAACAATAAGACATACATATAGCATGACATATAACAATGGCAGTAAGAAGCATTTGATTTTTAACAACATGATCAGTCAAATGCTCGAAAAGGAATGGGAAGAAGTCAAACTTATTTAAACCCACCCCGATCTGTTATAGTAAAGGGAAAACAAGAGCGAAAAAACACACAAAAAAATTAAAGCTGCGAGCAGCGATGACGGGCCCAAGCCGGTGGCACCGCCACCCCTGTGCCTTTAGGGTTGCTGTGCACGATGGGCAATAACGTAACCTCGCTTTGACTGTCGAGAAGAAGATGTGTGCTGTAGAGCTCCAACGAATATTCGCAACGACAGCTCTCGACCTAGTTAGAAGCATTTCTTGTTTGCATGACATGTGGACTTAATAAATCCTTATCTTGAGCCAAATAAACAAGCTGACATTCAGTACAACCTGTGTCTTTTGTTTAGAACACATACAAATGTTATTTATGTACCGCTTTTGTACGGTACATAAATAAATAAAGCAACCGCTTTTGAAGACTCAGCGATGTGCGTAACGTGCTCTACTATGTAAGAACGAGCCGATTATTGAATCTGGAAATGGGTGGGGCCTGTAACACCTTTAGGAACCAAACGTGCAACACTCATAAATACCGGTTGTATCACATTCCCTCACTCGCCTTTTGAGATGGCTTCACGTGTTTGGATCGCCGGCAGTTCCATCATCCGCGACACTGCATACTCGCTTCTGTGAGCAGCTCTGGACGGAAACCTCGGTCTTCAGTGTGAGATCACCTGGGACGGCAGAGGAGGCAGACTCTGGGAGCAGCTGTTTCCAGCTCTGCGCCTCTCAGGGCCAAAGCTACAGCTCCAGATATTCTCATTATTCACCTGGGAGGGAACAGTTTGTGTCGGTGGGCCGCAACCGCCTCGATTTTCTTCGAAATAAAGAGTGACCTGACCGAAGTCTTACAAATGTTTCCCAGAACCAGGCTGGTGTTTTCTGGCATTTTACCCCGCCTAAATTGGAGAGGACAGACTGGCAGGACTGGCTATGGCATTGAACAAAGCCGGCGGTGGATCAACGGCACCATGTCTGGCTTCTTGGCAGAGAGGCAGATGCGCTGCATTCACCACAGAAACATCGGCTTGTTCCATCTGTGCAGAGACGGAGTCCACCTGAGACCAGAGGGAAACCAGCTTCTGCCGAGCAACCTCCGAGAAGCTCTGCAGGTGGAACTCAGAAGATGAAGCAACAAATGTCCTTTTAAGGGCAGCAACAATGGCTCTTTTAAGAGCCACATTCACTCATTCAAATAAAAAGCATTTTCCAAGTGTGTGAAATTCGTTGTTCCTCACCTTACTTGATGTCAGGTTTCAGATGACTTGTTTTTAAATAAAAATGTCGATTCCTCTTATCCATTCCTTTGTAAGCATTTCAATATAACTTTCAAACCATTTAAGAATCGTGCGCTGTTTTCTGTGCTGACCACAATCCAAAACGTGCCATAAAGCAGCGGTTCTCAAACTTTTTTGTTTTGGTTTATTTATATAAAGACACAGAGAATATTACTTGCCTTACCGGATTAGAATTATAAATAAAATAACTAGGGAATCACTAAAACGAGAGAATTATTCTTATTTGATGATACTCTCAAAACATTCCACAACAAATCCTTGAAATTGAATGATATTCAGAACAGAACACGAATAAAAAAAAACGCTCTCTTTACAATCAAAATGTTTTTACATTTGCGATGTATTTGGATGCTAAACTATTCTTTATTATAGGCTTTGTACTTTACTCATGCTCCAATACCGACGTAGAAAATCATCCGCTTTACAAGCGCAAAAATATGCTTGGAAACATCACAGTGGAGCGGTGCTTACTGTGAATGATACGAATTGTACTACTGACTATTTAAACTAGGGCTGGGCGATATGGCAAAATATATTATCACGATATTTTTTCCATATTGATCGATATCGATATTTGTTACGATATATAATTTAATAATGCTGCCCGTTTGAAAAGTATACTGATAATGATGCCTGAAGAAACCAGAAGGTTCAATAGTTGAACTATATAGTTTATTAACATAAATAAATAACAATGCAAACATTTAACTGTGCAAACATGGATTGGTTGAGAATATATTTTGTTATAAAAGAATATTGATAAACTTTAAATCTAAATGTTAACATTTTACTTTTAGCAAACATGCTTTATCTGTTTTGACAAAACAATGCAAGTTAGCTTGCCTTGTAACTGATTATAAAATATCAAACTAAAAAGCTGTGACTACAGTACTATCACATCAAATTTCTTTAGTAGGGCAGCAAACATTTCAAAATGTTTGCAGAGGTACAACCAAGACAACAAATGTAAACAAGTGAACCACAAAGTCCCTGGCAGATTTAAGTACTTAACTGTCAGATAAATAAAATATTAATTGTGTACTGGTTTTAAATATCTCAAATGTTTTAGAGGTAGCAATCTGAGTAAAAAGTGCAAAATGTAAACACTGTAAACCAGTCACTATGCTACACCTTTTAGGTAGTGCTCGTCATATGTAACCCTAATTACCCTATTATAGGTTTTTGCCAGAAAGACTAGTCTGCAAAACTTTTGGACGGAGTAACATTAACATGGGCCCGCGATTTTCATACTCTCGGTGTGGTCGCTGGGATGGTACCTTTCAGGTGACCGAAAAGGTTTTATTTGTTGTGTTTCCCGCCTTGGTTATCACCGACCGACGGCATATTTCGCAGACCGTCTTTATTTGCGCGTCGTCGCTTTTCAGATATCCAAACCACTTCCATATAATTGACGCCTTGTTACCTTTTTGTCAACAATTTCCTCAGCTTTGGAAGATAGTTCGAGTTCGTCGTTTCCACTCATTTTTTCTTTACACTCACTTTCTTCACTGCCGGTAGCTCAAACAGTGCTCTGCTAGCAAATGGGCGTGTACTTAGACGCACAAGCCAAAATCTGCGTTCTGACTGGCTGTTGTCCGTTTATTTCTGCTTTGTAATATGCTGTTAGGTCTATGCATATCGAGTAAACATGTCAAAAGTTTATCATCGTAGTCTAAATAAATATTATCGCGATGCCATATCGAGATCGTTTTATCGCCCAGCCCTAATTTAAACAGAGTAATTTTTATATGTTAGGTTTACTATTTTATTATTATATTTTATTGCGGATATAATGAACAGGCTGCGATGTCAAGATTGCAATGATGGAGTGTGTGTGTGTGTGTGTGTGTATTTGTAACCTTAAGTAATCATGGTTTATTTATTCATTTGTTCTTTTATTTATTTATTATTTAACATGCATGTGTGCATTATTAAAAGTACCATTGCAGCAACAGAACGGGTCTGAGCCAAATTATGTTGAAGATGTGTTCTGGTGACTGGCGTGTTTTTAAACCAATCAGATAAGAGTAAATCGAGAGTTAGCGATTAGCTCATCTGATTGGCTACATGAAGAAGGTGGACCCGCCTCCACTTCGCGCTCCCGTTGGAACTACGCCATTTCAACAACAAATGGTAGATTTATCAGAAAATTAATCAGAAAGAAAATCAATCGCAAAGATCGCAAAACAATAATTATAAAAGTGGTTGTTTGCTGCCATTTTTTTTTGTTTTCTTAAAAATGTAAAACACAAGCATCGATGTTTTATCACAGGTTTACAATAAAAATAAGAGTGTGATTTCAAAGCATTTTGAAATTTGATCATCATTCTCGGACGCTTTGATACGCTCGGATCGATCAGCCCATCCCTACTTTCTTTAGACATATGTTTCATGTGTTGGTTTTAATAAAGACTCGGAGTACTCATAAAACTCACAGAACGTAAATATGCGCCACACTTTACTGCGCTCTCAACAACATGTAAGTCTTCTTCATAACGCTAAAACAACGAGAATACAGAAAATAGGCTTAGAACTCCACCTAGTGGTTATATTATAGAATTAAAGGAGAAATTACATGAGACAGCTTTATAACTGAAATGGCTTTAACTGAAATAGACTAAAGTTTAATATAACTATTCTGATAAGTGTATATTTCCAACATCATATTGGTGTTATCAGTTTCTGTAAGTTTGTGTGACGTGTTTCAGAAAGATAATGGCTTAGACAGAGCAATAGTTTATTTTCATCTTAACCGGACATTAAAGTTGATCACTGCAATAATTCATAATTCAATATATTGATACCCGATTTCTTTATCAACTGTTTGTTCAATTGAGACATAAGGGGGTGATTTCAAAGCATTTTGAAAGTGACACACTTCCTTCTGCCAATTGGTGGCGCTATAACTTTGACTCACAGTAGTCACATCCATGTGACACACTGCTGAAGTTTCATCGAGATCAGTTAATATATGCAAAAGTTATAACACACTTCCTTGCTTTTATGCTTCCTTTGTGTGCTTTTTGGAGCTTCAAAGTTCATTTGCAATGTATTCCACATTCAAACCAAAATATCTGACTCTAGGTCAAAGTATGAAACCAACACCCCATTTTTGTCTGAAGGTGGCGCTACTGAGCCCCTGCACCAGGCATCAAAAAAGAAAATTCAAGTTTGAAGAGCTGCCACAACAACAGTATTTAAGATAGGCCTATCAATAATCCTTTCACACGTCTACATCTGCCGGGTGTTTACATTATACACATAAAGTTTGAAGTAAATCGTGTAACAATAAGTGGGTGATTTTAAAGCATTTTGAAAGTGACACACTTCCTTCTGCCAGTTGGTGGCGCTATAACTTTGACTCACAATAGTCACATCCATGCGATCGCCCTCTTACAGCGAACACACCACTGAAGTTTCATCGAGATCAATTAATGTATGCAGAAGTTATAACACTCTGACTGTTTCTCGCTTCGCCATCATTTCGCTTCTCGCCACGCCAAACCGTTAGAGATATCAAAAATCTGCCGGCAATTTTTCATGCTCAATGTCTTGACATCATGCTGACCGAGTTTGGTGGGGATTGGTGGAATTCTCTGGGAGGAGTATTCCAAATTCCATTGCGTATGCTTTTCAAACAACCCTAAATAGACGGTTTCCTGTTGGTCTGGGGTAAAAGTAAAAGTATGAAGGATATATGAAACGATGAGATCTATATGTGTACCGAGTTTCATATTATTACATGCAAGCGTGTTTGAGTTATAGACCAAGTTTTCGGACCCTGTTCCAGGGGCGCTGTCGAGCCCCCTGCCACGCTCGGGTACCAGCTTCAGCCCGGCCCTAATGACCGCAGGTTCTGACCCGTGTGCAAAGTTTCAAGAGTTTTTGAGCATGTTAAGAGCCCCAAAAGTGCCCCGTAAGTCGTAAAAAAATAAAAATAATAATAATAATAATAATAATAATAATCCTAACGAAAACAATAGGGTCCTACGCACTTTGTGCTTGGGCCCTAATAAAAATAAAAATGAAAACACAGCGTATCTTAATTACACACCATATTACCTCAGGTAAATAATTAGAGTACTATAAACAATGGTAATCCAAATACCTGCACTGCCAATAAATACAAGAATACATCTGTAAGTAATATGATAATCAGAATATCTACAAGAAAGATAACAAGCCTATGAATACATGAATACAACGATTTAAACCCCACACTCCTTGTACTGTGACAATTGTATTGTGCATGAAAAGCCAAGTAAAAAAAATTTTTCACGTCACTGATGAACATTCAGTTTATTTGGAGACACCAGGTAAAGCAACACTTACATGTTTTTCAGCCAGTTTTTTACATCTTTGGTTTAGATAATTTGTGTATCGGATTATGCAAACTAAAAGTTAAATATATGCATGCAAAGATTACCTCATATTTTTGTTAATTAAGTGTATCTGTAATTTCTGTTGACTATATTTAGGATCACATATTAAATGTGGTATAGCAATTGTTTCAAAGTTATGAGACTAGCTTGTATGAGTCATCCTTGTTGTTTTGCTGAAAATGCATGTTGCTTTCAGTTTCAGAGTGACAGATTGTTGACTGATTAAACTGCGCGCGCGCGCACACACACACACACACACACACACACATCCCTTCATTCCCATTAGTTTGGGTAATACCAACTCACCTCTTGGAAACTGAAAGTGTTTATAAGGATCCAGTTGGAAAGCCCCATATTTTTCTTTCCTATTTTTGCTGGTATAAAAGAGTAATGTACTCTGCTTGCTGATGAGTTCTGCAATGTCTGAGACTGCTTTGAAGCTCCTCTCATAATTTTCACCTTTTTATTCATTGCGCATGAAAAGCCAAGTAAGTAAACATTTTGTTTCACATCACTGATGAACATTCAGTTTATTTGGAGACACCAGGTAAAGCAATAAAGCATATTTTTCACCCATTTTTTTACATCTTTGGTTTAGATAAATTGTGGATCGGATTATGCAAACTAAAACTTAAATATATGCATGCAAAAATTACCTCATATTTTTGTTAATTAAGTGTATCTGTAATTTCTGTTGACTATATTTAGGATCACATATTAAATGTGGTTTAGCAATTGTTTCATTTATTTATTTGTAAATGTATTAAACAGAACTTGCTTAACTTTTATGCACAGAACTTTGAAATAAACAGTAACATTTCTTGTCTACTTTCAACTTTCAAATGTTTTTTATTACATATTTTTGCACATTTATTATATTTTCTTATTTTTATAATGTGGACCAAAAGGTGCACGGATTGCCCTAACTGTTTTTTGTGTTTCAGTTTGACAGCTAAAAATGAGCCTGCTCTTGTCATCAGAGTAAGTTCTTTTATCCTCCATGCAGAAACTGAGATGCTCTAACAATGAATATACTGTATATTTATTACATTTGTTCTGTTATATATCATTAAGAAATGTTTTATTCTGTCTTCATTTTCCCTCTCCGTACCCTCCTTCTTGCAGTGTTAAGGATTTGCAATTTATGGAGGCAGTAGCCAATACTCTAAAAGAGGGAATTGCCTCTGTCTGTAATATTTGCAAGTCCCTCCTTGATGCACATGTAGATCCGAACACTGACAAGTGCTCCAACTACATACAAATCAGGCAACAAATTGAGCTGGCTGAACATTGCCTGAAAAAGTCAGAGACCATGACTAAAAAAAAACTGAGAAATTTGGATGAACACATGGAGCAACTTATTCAAAAGAAGGAACATGATGAGCAAATGCAGAGAGACAAAAGTCTGGAAATTGATAAATTTCACAAAGAGAAGACATCTTCTGAACAATTATTAAACATTTCGAAAGCTGCTTTGGAGCAGGCGAAAAAAAATCTAGCATCAGAAGAAGAGGCAGTAAAAAAAGAGAGAGAAAGAGAGGAGTCATTGCGAGGCTTAACCACAGCAGGAGCGGTAATGTTTGTAATACCGGTTTTTGGATGGATTGCTGGTGAGAAATCGACCACCTCTGATAACTTCTACCATCATACTGAATAGGCATCTAAAACATTTGTGTACATTTGCATTTCATATATTTCAACATTTGTAATTGATTCAAAGGATTTCTGGTTTCCCTCTAGGTGCAGTAATGGTAGGTGTGGGAGAAAGTGAACGTAGTAAGGCTTTAGATTCTATCAAGGCTGCTGAAGAGGAGCGAGAAAGGTGTGATTCTCAAGTGCAGGAGTGCATCAAGAAAGTGTCTGATTACCAGAACAAGATCTTTGAGAAACAGACTGAGATCAAGGAAACCAACAAGGCACTGAATAAGATTCGAGAGGAGATAAAAGAGCTAAAGCATCATCTAGTGGTCATAGCTGAAATTCAGCAAAATGTCCGGAAAGTTGTAAAAAATCTGAGTGTTTTTACTGGAAGGGTCACTGTATTAGAGAGGCAAACTCAACGTTTCATTCTCTATGAGCCTGTGATTAAAGTAATGGAAAATGTGTTGGAGGCAGCTGTAAATATCGCAAGGAATCAAATCCTCTATAGTCAGGGTGAACCATGCCTAATAAATAATTTGATGGAGAATAAAAGAGTACTGCTGGCTTTATGCAACTCACCCAACACTTCTGAAGATGACAGTTATTACTAATAATCTCATCTAATATTAAAACTAATACAGAAACAAATTTATATGTAATGGTAGCCAGCTGGGAGGTAGCTGTGCAGTGTGTAAACCTCACTCCCCTGGCCTCAAGAGGTGCACTAGCGACTGATGCTAGGGGCTGTGGTATTAAGCCTCCTTGTTAGCGTGCCTGCCTCTGATGCCGAAGACACCGGTTTGAATTCTGCTCAGAGCGAGTCGGGAAGGACAGTTTACATATGCAAAGCTTTAGAGAAAAATAATTTTGTTTATATTTCAAAATATTTAAAGTTAAAAACATTTTATTGTGCTATATCGTGTGTCTGGACATTTTTGTACCTACTGAAATTGAGTTAGTGTAAAATACTGTAGTAAAAGCAGTGGTGACACTTGTAGTGATTTTATCCTGCCTTAATGCACAAATTAAAAGATGTCATCACAACTGAATTATGATACATGTAATATAAAATTGTAAAATCAAATGACAAGTATTCCATTTTAATATTAAAAAATGTGTAGAAATTACTGTCCTGCTGCACCTTTTTCTTCTCCGTTTCTAGAAATCAATACAATATTGTTTTTTTTTATTTAGTTTGCAATTATCTTCATTTCAAATATGATCTATATTTTTATCATTCTATATTTTTCATAGAAATTCTAAGATTTTTGTATCTGTAAATTTCAGTAATATTGATAAATAAAAGGAGAAATGTAAAAGTTGTTTTGATTTACTGTGTCTTGAATATTTTGCAACTTAAATTGGCCTTAAAGGAAAAGTTCACACAAATGTATCTGTCATAATCAAATTATATTAAATCAAAGTTAAGAGTTAATATAATACAATATATTATATAAAGAGTTAATATAATACAATAAATAGGTGCACTATATGTGTGATGAAGTATCCAAAAGAGAGTGTCCGGTGTTAGAGATCCCTGGGCGCAGGTGTCAGTAGGTGTGTGTGTGTGTGTCGGAATGGAGAGAAGTGCCATTTATGAGGAATAGAGTGAGAGCTCACTTGGGGTGAGATATATGTTGATAAAACCTTTAAAAGGCATAACTAAATATGAATGTCAACTGATGGTTTCGTACTGGTTGCAGTTGTTTGAGTGAGTTCGTTGGGCAGTCGAAATATTCAACTGTTGCACCGAACTTATGTTTCTCCGTGTGGTACAGATCTTCATGGGGCGAGTTTGAAGAAGCCTCCATGACGGAGATTGAGCGTGAGTGTTCATTTAATATGTTTAAAGTTATTTGTGCTATTTGTTAAATTTAATGCTGTGATTTCTGAGGGGGAAGTAAATGATTCTTCTTTCTCCTGTGACAAATAATGTTAGAGGGGAGAAGCGAGACATGCGAACGTACACGTGAGTTATTAGTCACGTGACTTCATAAAGTGAGTGTAATTTATTCTGTTCGTTATGACAAATGCATTTATTGAATTAAGGGAAGATCTGATGGAGTGAATAATGGTGAAGTGTTAATGTTCATCTGAGCCAATTTCTAATATGTCTTAAGAGAAGGAATGTAATGTGGGAAAGTGTTAAATGTACTGACTCATTCAGATTTTTAAGTATGAGTGGCTTATGTGTTTGTATCTTTATTAATCTTTCTATGTTTTATTTTTCTAGAGAACAGTAAAAGCCACTGCCGTTGTTTATTAGGGGTTTATTCACTTCCATAAATAGTTTTTTGTGTAATTTGTTTCATTTTGGGTTATCTGTAACACCCTTTTGGGAAGTTGTGAAGTGACACTGACGTGAATCAATACTCTATTTTGCATTTACATTAATGCCATGTCTTTCTCAAGCGCGGTCGGAAATAAAACGCTCTTCTGTTTTATTTATTTATTTATTTATTTTCAGTTATTGCAGGATGTGTATCTGACTTAATGCAGAGTAATTGTATTTGTAATGGCTTTATCTGGACTGTTCCTTTAAGATATTAAATATAGGATTCAAAACTCTCTGAAATAACAAAAAGCAAGCTAACATTGAACAAAATATGTAGGCCTGCTTGTTCAAAAAACTTTATATAACTATAATAACATAAATAAAAATTACATTTAGTTTAATATTTTATATCCATTGCAAAATGAAAGCTTGCAACAATTCCAAGTTAGTGGAATTGTTAGTATACAACTAACTTAGTAACCTCCGCTCCCTGATGGAGGCATGTAGTGTAGTGACACGTAGTGTAGTGTGCATGTAGTGACATGTAGTGTAGTGTCGATGTAGTGACACACTTTAGAACCTCGGTTACCTCTATCTTTGAGAAAAGGCCAATGAGAATTGGTGAACAGAATTTGCATGCCCCTCCCCCGGACATACAGGTATAAAAGGAGGGAAGCATGAGTCTGTTCAGACAGGTTTTGAACTGAGTAGCTGAGAGTAAGGTCCCGGCCATTTCAGCGACTTAGTACGGTGTTGTGGCAAGAGGGACACAAAGTCTCGTTCCCTCCATCAGGGAACAGAGGTTATGACAGTAACCGAGACGTTCCTCTTCTGTCACTCACTCAACATTATCTTGATGTAGTGACACAATGGGTGCCTATCTAAAAACGCCACAACACTAAACGTGTTATGTAGACTGCTGATGCAGGTGCAAGCAAGCTGCTGCATGCGAAAATAGCAGGTGCATCAGACTGCACGTGACCTTCACCAACGCCCCAAGAAATGTCATATAGTTCCCCACATCCCTGAGGGAGGGAAGCAATGTAACTAGCCTGGGGGCAGGCCGCGCCAGCCGCAGCCTTTTCTCTCTCTCTAGATTTTAGATGTGGCTGGGATCATCTAACGCTATAACATGCATCGGGTAAAGCGTTCTTTTCCAATCCTATTCTTTCAGGGGGAAAAGACCCTGCGGAGACCACATCCTGCCCAGCCGGGAGGTTCACATGTGGCAAATAAGTCACATGGGCTTATTAGCCACATATGGGAGTGGCACTGTGGTAGGTCCTACCTCGATGGGGAGGAGCTCTACAAACACAAAATCAAGACGTGAAAGCACGCGTCCTTCAGGTTTACCGCTGGGAACCAATCTTGATGCCGGACGCATGTTAGAATGTGTCTTTGCGTGAGCATCTTAATTGGGAGTTTGTGCAGAGCTGGTTGAGAACTCGGAGGTCCAAGATTGGCCTCAACCCACCTCCTTTTTTGGGCACGATGAAGTAAGGGCTGTAGAAACCCTACAGGCTCTTATCGCATCCTTTCGTAAAAGGGTAGCGATTTCCGCGCGCAGGGTGCTGGCTTTTTTGCCATGAACTGAAGTGGGGCGGAGGCCACTGAAAAGGGGCGGACACTTTTTGAACTGAATCTCGTAGCCGAGTCGGATGGTCCTGGCCAGACAGAGCGAAGGGTTGGAGAGCGTAAGCCACACATCCAAACTCTGCGCGAGGTGCACTAAGGGGACGATCGCTTTTGACGTACCCGGCGTGGCTTTGAGCAGCGCCCTGACCCAAGGAACCAATTATCTAGCCATGAGGGTTGAGGGGAGGATGGAGGGTTCCAGTCCAGTCCCACGCTCTTGGCAGCCCGGGCAAGTATATCGGACATCTGTGCGTCAGCCTCAAACTGGGTGGGCAGACGTGAAGGTGGCAGCCCAGCTGATTCCTTCGCGTCAGATGCCACAATTCTCTCCGATGCAGCGCCGACATCATCATGCTCCATGGCGCTGACAGAGACATCAGATTGGCCATGAGGCGAGCCGGACTCGCGTCGAGCCCGGAGCGTGCTGGGTGGCGCGTGGGGATTTACCCGGCGAAACCGTGCCCGCTGAACTGCCCAAATCGCCTCCATCCCCAGCCGGGTTGTCCTCAATCTCATGGGAAGGAGCAACACGGGGACGGCTGGAGTGGCGTTCCCTTTAAGGAAGGAAAGCCGCGACCGCAACAATGCCATGGTCAAGTTCCCGCAATGAGTACATGAGCCATCCACAAACGCTACCTCAGTGTGATCGCAACCCAGACACACGAGGCAGCGCCTATGGCCGTCAGAAGCGGAGAGATATCTGCCGTATCCAGGAACAACACAAAGGCGGAAAGGCATCTTGAAAAAGACTCCTCGTTAAAAAGACTTTCGACGGCAATATGTTTACTCTTTTAGAGAAATTGTGCTCTTTTAGAGGTCTTATTGCTCTATTAGAAATATATATATATATATATATATATATATATATATATATATATATATATATATACACATTCATACATACATACATACACACACATTTATAAACCATATATAAAAGAAATGTCCTTTCACTTTCAACTGCTTTTATTTTCAGCAAATTTAACATGCACAAATATTTGTATGAACATAAAAAGATTCAACAACTAAGATATCAACTGAACAAGTTTCATAGACAGGTGACTGACAGAAATCGAATAATGTCTTCCTGAACAAAGAGGGGTCAAAATCAAAAGTAAAAGTCAGTATCTGGTGTGGCCACCAGCTGCATTAAATACTGCAGTGCATCTCCTCGTGGTCTGCACCAGATTAGCCAGTTCTTGCTTATTTATCTTTAATTTGTTCAAGTTTGACCTTTAATCAAATTTTTTCTAAATGATTTAGTGAGGGTTTTGTGTTTGGTAGTTCGGGGAACAGACACAGTCTCTATTAGATATCTAGGTAATACAGTCTATATGTGTTGTAGTTTATGTGACCTTTGTGACGTCTCAAGGCAGCTAGCAGACATTCAGATTAACCAGTTTGTCTGCTTCCTGACCTGGGCCCCAGTTAGTCGAAAACTATCATTATTAAGACTATGAGCCAAATTACTAGAGAGGAGAGCAGCACCTTCCCTGGAGGGATGGAGTCCGTCTCTCTTTAGCAGATCAGGTTTACCAAGTGTAGCGGTCTTCACTCAGCACCACAAATGAACCACCGACACCAGGCTCTTCAGAGGGATTACCTCTGCAGTTTATTAAAGACAGGACAGGAATTAACACATCACACTCTCATACTCTCAGTTCTGTAGTCTCTGTCTCGCTCAAATCCAAAGCTGTTCTCCATAACATTTACTAATAAACATTCTTTTACAATATCTCTTTTACAATGTCTCTTTTCTTTCATTTCTTTTCACAACATGCATCACAAATTACATACAACACATCTTAAACACACTCAATCAGGTAAATATATATAATAAATGTAACAATAAATGCATATATAATAAAATACTCTTATGTATATATATATATATATATATATTACTCAATACTCTGAAAATACATGAAAATAGGTCTCAATCTAACATCTCAATGACATCCGATCATGATAGTGGTAATAATGTTCAGTTACAATATGACATACCTGCAGTTTATTAAAGACAGGACAGGAATTAACACATCACACTCTCATACTCTCAGTTCTGTAGTCTCTGTGAGAAGTGCGAAAAGATAAAAAAATTAACCCCTGCCCCCATTAACACCGTGAACTGCATCTGCCATCACTATTTCAAGTACACACTTAACTACAAATACACATTTTTCGATGGATAAAGACGATATACATTGACAAGGTTAACTGCAAGATATTCTAGAAACATAATCCACCCTCTTTAACTATATTTAAGAATTATACAACTGTAGAAACCCTCCGTTCAAAATGGCGCTGGGCGGCAATTTGAAAACGTAATAAGAGCTTATTAACACAAAACTTGGAATATACATAAAAATAACGACATTCAAGCACATTAAGTGACTCAACTCAGCATTAAAACATGTCATCCACTGATATTGATCAAAATCTTGACTTAATCTATTATATATCAACACTTTACTTCAGAGCTCATTTACAACATACCGGTCTCAGCTCAAATTCAAAGCTGTTCTAAGCTTTGAGCTGAGACGCGATTGGATCGACTCAGCAAGTGGAAATGACGTCACTCAGCCATAAAACTCAATACACTATTTTAAAAACAAAAAAACAAACATTTTTCCCATATTCTATACAGAATATGAACAGCATATGTGCAAAGAAACAAAAAAAATACAATAGAAATAAATTCAAGCAGGATGACAAAGTTTGCTGGAACGATCACAAAATTCAAAACACTATACTCTCCCCTCCTAAATTTCAGCAAACTTTAAGGCCTTAGGTGAGATAATTTCCCTTAAAGAGGAATACCCAGACTTCAGTCATTCAAACGAATAGCAAAACATTTTGCTTGGGGGAAATATGCCCTTATACATATAACCATACATTCCTCAATGAAGTACTTCTCAAATCCTCTTAAAGTTTTTCTCTACACAATTCCAATCACTTCTCAAAAAGAAAACATAAATTTGTATAGCTTAATCTAACTCCTCACAAAACTAGAAAGAACTCTCAACAATTCTGCCACTGGATCTCTTTGACTTGACTCAGCTATTATCATGCTCATACACTCAAGTAGTCTTTTCACTGGTTTCACTAACCTGCCTGACCTGGTTCTCACAGTTTCTTCATTTACTTTTGGGGTTGTGTCTGACCCTATCACTTTTCTTTGGGAAGCTTTCATTGTGACTCCAGATCTATTACTTGGGGCTTGAAACTTTGAGCAATGATCAGATCTGTTATCAGAGCTACATTCTCTGGGCATGGTAACTGGTTCTGCTCGAACACTGTGACTGTTCACCGACCCTCCAGGTCTATCTTCTTCATCAATGCCTTCACTGATCAGATCTGACTCGGATGCAATACTCAAATCATCTGCACTCCACTCACGTCCCTTGACGTCATCTGTATCACAGTCACTAGACGATTCGCTGGGTCTGCTCTCATCATTGGTACTCGAAGAACCACCATGACTCATGTGATCCGTTGAGCCTGAAGCATGAGCTCCTGTGACTTGCTGAATACCCTGTCCTTTAACAGAATGCGCTCCAACAGGCTGAGACGGTCTTGGGCTCTGGCCTTGCAAAACCCAAGCAGCTATCCTGCTACTCCTTGATTCCTTTTCAGAACTCATCAGAGATCTATGGTCTTGGTCTTTTGTCTCACTCATTCCTTCCTCAGAGATTGTGGAGAACATTGTGGACTCAACTTCTGGTTCTTCCAAGGGCAGAAAATTCACAGGTAAGAGGAAGTTACGGTGAACTACTTTACTCTTCTTTGTGGTTGGATCTTCAACTCTGTAGATGTGCAACGTTGGGTCTTTCCATGTCACCACATGAACCACTGAGTCCCACACATCCGCTAACTTCCTTTTTCCCTTCTCTTTCTTATTCACCAGAAGGACACGATCTCCAACTTCCAAGGCAACACCTTTGGATTTCTTATTGTACTCCTTTGCTTGCCGTTTCTGTGCTCCTGTGGTGTTCTTTTGAGCAATCCTCATCGCTTCTCCAAGATCCTTCTGAAGAGTCTCCACATACTAGTTCCTCAAGGCACTCCCAAACATGACATCTACAGGCAACCTGGGCACCCTACCGAACAACAAGTAGAACGGTGCAAATCCCGTCGTCTCATGAATGGTACAGTTGTAGGAAAACGTAAGTGTCTGTATCGTCTGAGGCCACCTCTCTTTCAATCGAGGGGGTAAGGAGCGAATCATATTCCCAAGTGTGCGGTTGAACCTTTCTGTCTGCCCATTTCCCATTGGGTGGTAAGGAGTTGTATGGGACTTACGGACCCCAGACACCAACAGCAACTCAGCGATCAATTTACTCTCAAAGTTGGCTCCTTTGTCTGAGTGTATCCTTTGCGGGAAACCATATATACAGAAAAACTGATTCCACAGCTTCTGAGCCACAACTTTAGCTGTCTGGTTTGGGCAAGCTTAATGCATGGGCTAACTGTCAAAATGGTCCGTTATTACAAGAACGCCAACATTTTCCCCATGTCTCCCTTCTGCAGACCAGAAATCTATACATACAAGTTCCAGTGGCACACTTGTCTTGATAGATTCAAGAGGTGCTCTAGCCTCAGGTTCCTGAGTCTTCCCAACTACACAGCTTACAGTGAGAGACATATCTTTTGACGCCTGAATCCATACCGACCAAAAGAATCTCTGACGGACCAGATGGAGAGTCCTACTTTGTCCTTGATGACCAGCATCATCATGAGTTCCTCTCAAGGCAGCTGCTCTCAGAGAATGAGGAAGTACAAGCTGGTATCTGATTTTTCCCATCCTATCCCTGGACCTGCGGTATAGAACATTGTCCTTGACTTCCAACTTTTCCCAGTGTTTCAGCAGTCTCAATACCAGAGCAGACTCACTATCCCTCTCTCTTCGTGATGGTCTCCTTCTTCTGTCAACAAAGAATATCACAGGGGCAATGGTGGGGTCAGCTCTCTGTTTCCCCCGGATTTCCTCCACCAAAAAGACTGGAAGTGTATCCACTCCTCCATACACCAAACTGCTGGAACAATGGGTCAGCTGAGCACCACGGACAGGTCTGCTGGCTGCCCAATCTAGACAGGACTCAAAAATAGCTTTCACACCTTCACTTCTTATCTGACTCAAGCTCCCAACTTGGACACTCTGAACACTATCCTCAGAATTTTGATGGAGTACATTCACTGACAATCGGAAAGCTTCTTGAACTGATTCTAAGGTTACATGATGAGCCTTACTCGCCAAGGCTTCAGAGACTTCCAGAGTTCTGGCAAAGGGATGTCGACTCAACAGATCAGCAGGAATGTTCTGGGTTCCGGGTATGTATTTTAAGTCAAAGTCAAAGGGGGCCAGCTTGGATACCCAACTTTGTTCACAGGCATCTAACTTAGGCTTAGACATGATATATGTCAAAGGATTGTTATCCGTTAGCACTGTGAACGTAGTCCCTTTTAACCAGTGAGCGAACTTTTCGCAAACTGCCCACTTTAGAGCATAAAACTCTAATCTATGAGCAGGATAACGGGACTGAGCCCTTGACAGGGTCTTACTGGCAAAGGCTACTGGTCTGGGCTTTTTCTCCCCCTCCGGTATCTGACTCAAAACCGCACCTAACCCATCCATAGATGCATCAGTGGACAAGAGGAATGGTCTCTTAAAGTCTGGATGTGCTAGAGTAACTGTGTCTGTGAGCGACTGTTTGATCTTTTCCACAGCAAGGTCACATTCTGCAGTCCAGTCTTCAGGGCTTAGACGTTTGGGTTTAGGAAAACAGGAGCGACCCTTCCCACTTTTCTTCCTGATCTTCTGCCCAGCGGTCAGCTTAAACAGTGGCTTGGCTAATGCTGAGAGACCCTCTATGAAATGAGAATAATAGTTTGCCATTCCAAGGAAAGATTTGATCTTCATTGGTGATGGAGTCTTTCCATCTTCCTCCATCAAATCCACCACCCTGAACTCACTGATTGCGGATACCTTTGTTGGGTCGGTTGCGATACCGTTCTCTGATACAATATGACCTAGAAACTTCATGGTCTTCCTCATGAAGTAATATTTCTTTTGGGACAATTTGAGGTTGTGCTCTCTAAGCCGAGAAAATACCATCTCGAGGCGGTCGAGTGCCTCCTTCTCAGTCTTCCCAAACACCAGTAAGTCATCTAGGTAGCAAAGGAGAGACAGATAATTCTGGTCTCCAAATATCGCAGTCATCATTCGAGAGAACGTCGCAGGACTGTTGCATAATCCCTGAGCCATCCGGTTGTATTCATAGAGACCCACTGGCGTTGTGCATGCTGTATACTTGCGGTCCTCTTCATGGATTGGGATATTATAAAATCCCGATGTTAAATCCATGGTGCTGAAATAGCAGTTATTTCCCAAGGATGCAAGGGTGTCAGCTTGGTGAGGCAGTGGATATGCGTCCTTCTCTGTTCTTTGGTTAAGCCACCTGAAGTCTGTGCATATCCGCAATTCTCCAGAGGGCTTCCAGACCAGGACTAAAGGTGAGGCCCACTCGCTGTTGGACTTCCGGATGATACCGCGTACCTCCATTTCATCCAGGGTCTGTCTCAACGTATGGTAGTGAGCCGGCGGAACCCTTCTATAAGGCAGTCGGAACGGTATTTCGTCTTTCAGGTGTATCCTGTGGACAATATTCTTGACTTCTCCACAATCTAACTTATCACGGGAGAATATGCTCTCATACTGCACAATAAGGTCTGCCAGTTGCCTTTTCCAGAAGTCATTCACTTCACATGAATCAATATCAATCTGTGTCAGTCCCATTTCTCGCAACTCATCTGCACAGTCTGTTAACAACATCTTGTCCTCTTCATTAGGTTTGTGAACATGAACAACATTTTGAAGGACCTCTCTTGATTCACAATTCATGTGCTTTGTAAGCTCTAACTCTTCAAGAGCAAGACATGGGTGCACCTGAGCAATCTTTGCATTCCGACGTAACACCACTGGTCGGTTCAACATATTTATCACTTTTACAGGAATCCACTTATCAGCCCACAATGGACACACACTACGAGCAATCATGATGTTCCGTGGTGAAAATTTGGAAGTTGAGGACTCTACCATCACAGTACTCCTGACAGACAATGGAACTTCTTCTTTCAACCTTCCCCAGACTATATGTTCGTGTTGTGGCTCCAGTGTCACACACTGTCTTAATAACACAGTGCCAACTCTTTTTGGCATCCTGTCTCCGTGCCAACGGTCGACATTAGAAATTAGACTGAGAGTGTCATTGCTATTTTCTTTAACAGGCTGTGAGATTTTCTCCCAGTACCACTTTGTATTCTTGACCTGCTGAGTCACGTGTCTTAAAACATTAGAGCCTACTATCATGTCATCCTCTTGACCTGGAACAACTAAAAAGTTCACAGTCATCTTGCACCCAAGCAAATCTACATTTAGCTCATATGCACATTTTGGCTTTGTCGGGTTGCCTCCACATCCAGTCAGCACTTTCTTTGTGGGTTTACTCAAATTATCACAAATAAGACTGTGATCCTGAAGTATGCGCTCAGCTGACTCACTCAGTGTACAGGTTACAGATCCACTGTCTACAAGGGCTAAGAGTTCTACTTTTCCTTCGACTAACGCAGGTGCACGGAAAAGATCATCTTCATCATTCACTTTTATATAGATCGGTTCTTGAAGGAAGTGTGAACAACTATTCTCAAAGGTACTTGCTTCACTCTCATTGCTTGCCTTTTGAGTCAGACTGTCATCAATTTTGTTCTGAACATTAACAAAATTCTCTGGGGATTTTGGTTGACTGGTACCCACACTATTCCCCTCTAAGAGTGGGCTTTCTAGTTTAAAGGCCGCTCGGAATCAGAAGACATTCTGGTTGTTTCTCGCTTGACTGGTTTTCTTTTGGGGCATTCGAAACCTCTGTGTCCAGTCTCAAAGCACCTGAAACACAATCCTTCTTTGAAACAATGCGTCTTTGTCGTGTGATCAAGGGCCTTACAAACTCCACAAGAACCTGAATATGCAGTCGGTCCTCCAGACGAGGCTTTGACTTGAACTGCTTTTGGCTCTTGCTTCTTCTGTGAGATGAAAATCTGTTCTAGTAGGGACACCGCTTTACCAAGAAGAGCTGGATCAAGATCACTGGACTGACTACTGGCAGAAGCTTGCTGCTGTGTCATACACCAGGCACCAGAGGGATTTTCTTCAACTTGTAACTTTCTCTCCCCACTGGCTGACTGCTTATCTCTATGATGGCTGTCTATCAGCGCTTGAACCTCCCCAGCAGTCCAACTCTCCAGTGGTTTACTCCGCAATGCCGCATACAATGCAGGTTCCGGACAGTGCCTAACGAACATCATCGTCACTTCATGACCAGGGTCTTCAACTTTTTTTCCCCTTCTCTGTAAGCACTCGTCAGCGAGGTCAACAGCCTTATTAAGTCTGATCCAGTAATCTAACCCACTTTCTGATCGTCTGGGTACGGTCTCGTAGAAATCTCTCAAAGGGGTAGTCGAGGAAATCGCATCCCCAAAGTGCTGTCTCAGAATAGAGAAAATAACATGTGGGTCTCTACTCAAATTAATCAGGGGGTTGTTACGTATGCTGGTCCTCACAACATCTTTAGCACGGCCCATCAGCCTATCAAGAATTTCCTGGCCTTGTTCTGACACATTGAATCCCTTCTTGTTCAAATGTCTGCATCAACTTCCATTCACCAACAGTGCATCTGTCAGTTTTGTCACCTCTGAATGTCGGAGGTTCTTTGATGTCCTGATGCTTGATGACTAAGTTGAGCTTTGACCAGTCAGGTGGCTGAGCTGAGGACTGTTGGGCATTTTCTCTCTGGGTATTCTGGCCTGTAGATGACAAGCTGGCAGCAATCTGGTTACCTATTTCACTGCCTAACTGCTTCATTAGGTCTGCCATAGTCTGCCACTGGTTCAGTTGGTCACCTCCTACAGAACCCTGTCTTTCACTATAAGAGCCTGGTGAGTCACCTTTTACGCCTGACTGACTTGTGTTCTTAGTGGGTGGACGCACTGGGGTAGCTCCCCCGCCCCATCCCGGTTGAAACCCTTGATAACCTTGGAACAACATTCAAAGGGGTAACATTCACATGGTCAACATCTGCATCTTGCAACTCTTCATGTGATCTGGTGTATGTGTGTAACTGTAACGGTCCATGTTTAAGTTTAACTGCTTATCTGCTCCCCAAGGTTCTTCGTAAAGGTGATGTCAGCGGAAGTTTCTCCCGGCGATCTGCGATGGCTGATCTCTTTAAATCCGGGTCACGGCACCAAATTTGTAGCGGTCTTCACTCAGCACCACAAATGAACCATCGACACCAGGCTCTTCAGAGGGATTACGTCTGCAGTTTATTAAAGACAGGACAGGAATTAACACATCACACTCTCATACTCTCAGTTCTGTAGTCTCTGTCTCGCTCAAATCCAAAGCTGTTCTCCATAACATTTACTAATAAACATTCTTTTACAATATCTCTTTTACAATGTCTCTTTTCTTTCATTTCTTTTCACAACATGCATCACAAATTACATACAACACATCTTAAACACACTCAATCAGGTAAATATATATAATAAATGTAACAATAAATGCATATATAATAAAATACTCTTATGTATATATATATATATATATATATATATTACTCAATACTCTGAAAATACATGAAAATAGGTCTCAATCTAACATCTCAATGACATCCGATCGTATAGTGGTAATAATGTTCGTTACAATATGACATACCTGCAGTTTATTAAAGACAGGACAGGAATTAACACATCACACTCTCATACTCTCAGTTCTGTAGTCTCTGTGAGAAGTGCGAAAAGATAAAAAATTAACCCCTGCCCCCATTAACACCGTGAACTGCATCTGCCATCACTATTTCAAGTACACACTTAACTACAAATACACATTTTTCGATGGATAAAGACGATATACATTGACAAGGTTAACTGCAAGATATTCTAGAAACATAATCCACCCTCTTTAACTATATTTAAGAATTATACAACTGTAGAAACCCTCCGTTCAAAATGGCGCTAGGCGCAATTTGAAAACGCAATAAGAGCTTATTAACACAAAACTTGGAATATACATAAAAATAACGACATTCAAGCACATTAAGTGACTCAACTCAGCATTAAAACATGTCATCCACTGATATTGATCAAAATCTTGACTTAATCTATTATATATCAACACTTTACTTCAGAGCTCATTTACTCTCTTTGTCTCGCTCAAATCCAAAGCTGTTCTAAGCTTTGAGCGAGACGCGATTGGACGACTCAGCAAGTGGAAATGACGTCACTCAGCCATAAAACTCAATACACTATTTTAAAACAAAAAACAAACATTTTTCCCATATTCTATACAGAATATGAACAGCATATGTGCAAAGAAACAAAAAAAATACAATAGAAATAAATTCAAGCAGGATGACAAAGTTTGCTGGAACGATCACAAAATTCAAAACACTATACTAGTCTACAAAAACTCTTCCAATCTATAAATCCTATTCTATTCTCCAGACACCACCATGCAGCCGTTCATTGACACTAATCTACTATAAACCTCGTCACCACGATGAGCAGGAAGGGGACCAGAGCATATTACAGTGTCTGACATTGTTTTTGCAAATTCACACACCTTTTTAATATTATATTTAGTGATCTCTGACTGGTGAAGCTGGACATCATTTGTGCCGACATGAATAACAATTTTAGAAAATCTACGTTTAGCATTAGCCAGCACTTGTAAATATGATTTCAAATCAAATCAAATCAAATCACTTTATTGTCACACTACCATGTACACAAGTGCAACAGTAGGTGAAATTCTTGTGTGCAGTTCCGAGCAACATAGCAGTCATGACAGTGACGAGACATATACCAATTACAATAAACAACATACTTACACAAAACAATTTACATATCAAATGTACACATACTTACACAAAACAATTTACAAATCAGATGTACACATACTTACACAACACAATAATTATATACAATGCAGAATATAGAACAGAATATACAATACAATACAATAAGTGGGAGTATATGAAATATATATGTGTATATATATATATATAGCAGTTGTATTGAGGAGAATATGTTGACAGTCCAGTGTGAGATTATAGATTAATAAAGTGCAGTGCTAATTATTGATCCTGATAGATCAAGAGTTCAACAGTCTGATTGCTTGGGGAAAAAGCTATCATGTAGTCGGCTGGTGCGGGTCCTGATGCTGCGATACCGCCTGCCTGATGGTAGCAGTGAGAACAGCCCATGACTTGGGTGACTGGAGTCTCTGATGATCCTCCGAGTTTTTCTACACACCGCCTGGTGTATATGTCCTGGAGGGAGGGAAGCTCACCTCCGATGATGTTCCTGGCAGTTCGCACCACCCTTTGCAGGGCTTTGCAGTTGTACGCGGTGCTATTGCCGTACTCAGGCGGTGATGCAGCCAGTCAGGATGCTCTCTACAGTGCTGGTGTAGAACCGTGTGAGGATGTGGTGGTTCATTCCAAACTTCCTCAGCCGTCTCAGGAAGAAGAGGCGCTGGTGAGCCTTCTTCACAACGGCCTCAGTGTGGACGGACCATGTGAGTTCCTCAGTAATGTGGACACCGAGGAACTTGAAGCTGCTGACTCTCTCCACCGGTGCTCCATTGATGGTGATGGGGCTGTGTTCTCCGTCTTTCTTCCTGAAGTCCACAACAAGCTCCTTGGTTTTACTGACGTTGAGGGAGAGGTTGTGCTCCTGACACCAGCGTGTCAGAGTGTGCACCTCCTCTCTGTAGGCTCTTTCATCATTGTCAGTGATCAGACCTACCACCGTCAGTATCGCCAGCAAACTTAATGATGGCATTGGAGCTATGTGTTGCCACACAGTCATGTGTGTACAGGGAATACAGGAGTGGGCTGAGAACACAGCCCTGCGGGCTCCAGTGTTGAGGGTCAGTGATGAGGAGGTGTTGCTGCCCATTCTAACCACCTGACGTCTGCCTGACAGGAAATCCAGGATCCAGCTGCACAGCCAGCTGTTTAAGCCCAGAGCCCGGAGTTTCTCATCAAGCTTGGAGGGCACTATGGTGTTGAATGCTGAGCTGTAGTCTACAAACAGCATTCTCACATATGTGTTCCTTTTTTCCAGGTGGGAGAGAGCAGTGTGTATTGTAGATGCAATGGCATCATCAGTGGAGCGGTTGTTGCGTAGGCAAACTGCAATGGGTCCAAAGAGGGGGCAGAACAGAGCAGATGTGATCTCTGATTAACCTCTCGAAGCATTTGCTGATGATGGGGGTCAGAGCAACAGGACGCCAGTCATTTAAGCATGTGATTATAGCTTGCTTCGGTACAGGCACAATGGTTGATGTTTTGAAGCATGTGGGGACTACAGACAGGAGAGGGACAGATTGAAAATGTCCGTAAAAACACCAGCCAGTTGATTCGCGCGACGCTCTGATGACGCGGCCCGGAATGCCGTCTGGACCCGCGGCTTTACGGATGTTCACCCGCCGGAATGATCGGGTTACATCCACAACAGAGACGGAGAGTGAATCAACCTCTGTAGCGTCAGCAGCGAGTGCTCTCTCCGCGAGGGCGGTGTTACTGTCCTCAAAACGAGCATAAAATGTATTAAGTTCGTCCGGAGAGATGCAGCGGTGTTCATGGCGGAGACTTTATTCCGCTTGTAGTCCGTGATTGTGTTAATTCCCTGCCACATACTTCTAGAGTCAGTGGTGTTGAACTGGCCTTCAAGCTTGTGCCTGTACTGGCGCTTAGCTGCACTGATAGTGTTACGGAGGGCATAACTGGCTTGTTTACGCTCCTCCGTGTTAGGAGAATTAAAGCGGAGGTCCGCGCAGTGAGTGCCGCCGAACATCGCCGTTAACCCATGGTTTCTGGTTGGGGTATATCCGTATAGTTTTGGTCGGAACAACGTCCTCTACGCACTTCCTGATGAAACACGTTACGCTGTCAGCGTAAACCTCGATGTCGTCATCAGAGGCGGACCGAACATCTCCCAGTCCGCGTGATCAAAACAGTCTTGTAGCGCAGAGTCTGATTGGTCCGACCAGCACTGGATCGTTCTGAGGGTGGGTGCTTCCTGTTTCAGTTTCTGCCTGTAAGCGGGCAGAAGCAGAACGGAAGAATGGTCCGATTTGCCAAATGGGGGCGGGGAGGGATTTGTAGCCTTCCCGGAAGGGAGAGTAACAATGATCCAAAACCCGGTCCCCTCGTGTGTTGAACTTTATGTGTTGGTGGTATTTTGGGGCGATTGCTTTGAAGTTGGCTTTGTTAAAGTCCCCGGCAACAATGAACGCAGCCTCAGGGTGCGTGTTTCCTGCTCACTTATACACCCATACAGTTCCCTGAGTGCCCGGTCTGTGTCGGCTTATGGGGGATGTACACAGCTGTGATGATAACCGCTGTGAATTCCCTCGGCAGCCAGAATGGTCGACACAGAAGCATGAGATATTCCAGATCAGGAGAGCAAAAGACTTGATGAAATGTACGTTCCTCTGATCACACCATGATTTGTTGATCATAAAACATACACCACCACCTCTGCTTTTACCAGAGAGGTCTTTCGCTCTGTCCGCTCGGTGCACGGAAAAGCCCGTGATTTCGATGGCCGAGTCTGGAATCTCCGTAGACAGCCAGGTTTCTGTAAGGCACATAACGCAGCAGTCCCTCGCCTCTCGTTGGAAAGAGATCCGCGCTCTCAGCTCGCAGAGTTTGTTGTCCAGAGACTGAACATTTGCCAGTAGTATACTGGGTAGCGGGGGTCGATTTGCACGACGTCTTACTCTGATGAGAACGCCGGCTCGCTTTCCTCTTTTCCTTCTGCGTTTCCGCGGCCGAGCAGCACAGACAAAGGGCTCCGCCCGGCGTGTTTGTAAACAGCGGGTCGGCATTAAGGAATTTGAAGTCCGGTTTTCGATGTGTGATTGTAGAACTAATGTCCAAAAGCGTTTGTCTGTCGTAAACAATAAGGCAGACAACATCCAAGACAAAAAAACAAAGAACTGTAAACAAAACAAACAATAAACCGCAGTGTTGTAACGGAGCTCGCAACGCAGCAGCCATACTCGGCGCCATCTTGAGTCCAAAAAGCATTTGATGTCAGATGCTCTGGCACAAGAAATGCATTTAACAATAGTGGCTGGAATCTCTATTTTCACGTTCCTTACAATAGAATAGCAAGGGGTCTTTCAACATGATTCTAAGTGGGTGCATCACTGAGTGGGGAGAATCGATTGGAATCCCAAACAGGAACGAGAGTGTGGTGTCGCTTTGCTGAGCGAGTATGCCACCGAGACTTCACCCAAACGTAAAGTGTTCATGTTGCTCTCTGTACTGCCCACATCCGACTAATTCCTTACATTTATCACTTGTGAATCCCTCACTGTTGAGGCTATTGTAAACATGTGACATGCAATGCAGGAAGAAATAACATGAGCATATGCCATGATTTCTGCAGTTGTTTGTTTTTGTTGGTTGTTCCTGAGCGGTGAGTGTTTGAGATGGATGTGAATCCCTCACGCAATTGTTTGTTGTTGAGGTTGTTCTTTTTTTTATGCTTTGAGATCGATGCAATAATCCGTTTAACACAGAGGAGAAAAAGGGGTGCGTGCTGTAAAATGCACACAGTTTAACAGCAAAAAAAATAGAAAGCGAATGCGTGTGGAAAATGCACGCAGTTGAATAGCGATAAGAGAATAATGTGGGGGGAAACCTGATGCGCGCTGAAAAATGGCAGATGTTAAGGATTAAATGCTGAAACAGATATATAAGCGATGCTAAAAAAGCTAGGCGCCAGCAGCAACTGGTAAAATACACAGTAGAAGACAGCAGAAAAGCAGAAAAACCTGAAATGCCGTAAAATGACAAAGGATAATACGATAGACGTATGAGAATAAGAATAAGCAATGCTAAGCAGGCTACAAACACAAACACTCGTGCAGCGTGCCATCAGCAACAGGAAGTCCAGTGACATCAGAATCCACAATCCACTTCCATCAATCCACTTCCACTCGCATTAAAGGTGATCCTTGTAAAATTACATTTATCTTAGCTCTGTAGGTCTATACAATACAAGTGAATGATGATCAGACCTTTGAAGATCCAAAAAAGGAGATAAAGTCAGCATAAAAGTAATCCATACAACTCCAGTGGTTAAATACATGTTTTCATAAGCAATATAATAGGTGTGCATGAGAAACAGATCAATATTTAATAGTTTACGCTGTTTTCATGAAAATGACTTGACCTTTATGTGACTTTAGGTGCTTGAAAGGCATGGTCACTATTCACTTGCATGGTATGGACCCACAGAGCTGAGATATTCTGTGGTATAGACAGTGGTTTTATCAATGTCTTCTGAAGCAGTCCAGTTGGTTTTGGGTAAGAACAGACCAAAATATAACTCCTTTTTCATAGTACATCTTGTCATTGCAGTCTCTAGGCACGATCACAGTATCAAGCTTGATTATACTTCCTAGTACTTGACGCATGCGCAGAGCGCTAGATGGCTGTAACGGGTTCAGGTGGGCAAGGAGGAGGCAGGAACCGGTTGAACAGTCAACATAACTTTAATGACATAAAATAACTTAAACAAACATAAACACATACACCGCAGCCACATGCGTCTCTCTCTCTCTCTAACATGCACCTCTGACTTGTCTTTATCCCCTTCCCGGCTGATTAGCCAGATTCAGGGCCGGGCATCTGTCCTCATGGCCCAGCCCTGCCCTGCTCCTCGTCACAATGGCGCTATAGGATGTGTAATTGAGCTTAAAACCTCTTCCCAATCCTGTAAAATTAGCCTAAAACGCCTAATCAAGGCATACCCAAAGTAAATTTAAAGCTGTTCTTGAACCGTTTGGAGTACATGCATGGTTTTGGTCACATTTAAAAGGGGACACTCTGAAGTTTTTTCCCCAGCAGTCAGAATTACTGTATGTGCTACTGATTCTGAGTAATAGAAGTTTGAACACAATGAAATAGAAGTTTTTTTTTTCCGCCTGAAATTTGTTTTGCATACAGATGCCTGCAGATGACTATAACTTGTAGCTATTAGCTTGAGAACACAATGGGATCACAGCATGAAGCCTTACCTAGTCCAAGTTCAAATTTTAGAACAATACCATAAAAAATGAATATTTTACACATGTTTTTCTAAGGGTACACCCAGGCGTTTTACAAAAGTGCCTTTTGGATACTCCAAAAGGACCCTTTGGTAACCTAGGACAAAAAGGCTCCTACTTTTGAACGCTTCAACGTACAGTCATAATTTTGGGCTCTAATGAAAGATGACACTTAGAGCTATCATATTCCATATCCAGATCCACTATTAGTTTTGCTGACACAGAGTAACTGATGCATAAACACATTAGAGTGCCTTTTCCCTTCTTGAAACTAAATGTTGTGCATATAAAAGAGTCAAAACTAGTGCTATGGTGGACAATTTGTTTATATAAAAAATACACAACAAACTATTTACATGAATTTTTACACAAAGTATTTACAAACCATTATAAAATTGTACATGTTTCTAGCAACATGCCAGTCATTGTAGCAGTCACATTTGGGTACAAAGCACAAAGGCAGAACACAGGAAGAGTACTTCACTGGTGTCTTTGCATGACACTGCCTGCACTTCAGACGACCAGCGGTGCAAGATTTGGTGATGTGCAACGGCCTGTGATCTGCTCTTACGTGGAGCAGGAGATACGGGTCTGGCTGTGGAGTGAGACCCCAACTCTGCCAGCTCCTCAGCAAGGGTCTCTCTGAAAGCCCTCCTCTCTTGATGAGGTGCTGTCCTGCTGCTCCACTTTATGTGGCCGCTTGCTGAGTGGGGGAGAATAAATAAATGTAATTTACAAAGCTAGACACAACTTTTCCATCTTTTCTGTATTATATATATATATATATATATATATATATATATATATATATATATATATATAGTTTTTCTTTTCGAGTGTGTAAATATGCATTATTGTATGTATATTTACTGTAAATACTGTATACTTTGCCAATGTACTATGGAACAAAGAGATGGGCCTACACCTCCCCCACCTCCCCGCATTGTAACAAACAGACTCTCAAACACAACATATATTCTTATTTTCAACTTATATATATATATATATATATATATATACAGTAAATATACAAAACATCTATATAGCATGTCAATAGATCTGAAACAAACAATGAACTAAAACCTCACACACGCACATACAAATACAAAAAACACGCACAGACGGTTCAAACACTCACTGAGGAAACACACGACAAAGGGTAATTACAAAATGTGTTCATTATTCAAACTTAAGCTTATTTATGCGGAATATACAGTAATATATGTTATAAAACACAAGAAAACACGTACTTGTCCAGAGCCATGTCTCATCTCTCCATATTTCCTCTGCCTCCAAATCATCCGTATTGTTTTCAGAAATTTCATCTCCAAACTCAGAATTTTGACAATGAATGCCTTCTTATATCACATCCTGGGGTGAAAATCCTGTTTTTCGCGTCCGTTTCACCATATTTAAATCGCCAAATGTGTAAACAGTTCCAAAACAGTTCTCCAATGGCTTTATGCGCGAGGCTAAAACTGTCGGTAAACTTCGAGGCTGCTTACGCACACGCATAAGAGAACCGTGCTCTAATGGTTACACTAAAGCCGCATATCACTGTTTTCAGAATTTCATTGGCTATACGATGCGTCAGTCATTTCCACTCTTCGATGTAATTGGTTTGATCAGTAAACAAAGGAAAGTGGGTATGCCCTTACATTCGACACAGACTGTGGTTGGGTATTGAAGGCTTTGGATAGGACATGGAAGCTCCTATTGGGTCAAATGAGGTGTCAATCGAAAGGTCAGAGTGCGTGCTTCCATTTTGATACCGGATATAGGAAATGTTTACATCTGAACTGAAGTTATTACCGATAATATGTGAAAGATTAGGCACAGCTGCCAGGTGCTTTGAAATGATGCAACAAGAGTCTGTGGATATTTATTGATGTAATAATGTGATTTGGACTAAACATTTTACTTGATTTGATCGTTTGGACATTTGACAATGAAACAACACCGTTTTTGTCGGGAAGTTATGGCTCAGTGGACTACTATGAGGCTTCATAGGTGAGTTGCCTAAATTTTGTTTTTGGTTGTTTATATGTTGGTGGTCTGACAAAGATATAGATTGTACCTGCTGTTGTGATTGTATCTTAAAAAGGTTTACATCGTTCGAATCACGAGTATCTCAGCTTTCCAAATATATGTATTATGTTTACTTTTTTTTTTTTTTGGAGTTTTATCTTTCAAAAACATAAACCTCTGAAACACACCGTGGGTCGAGTTCGGCACGTCGGACCGGGAAAGCGTTAAAATCATGATTGCCAAGGAGACTGCTGCTAAGACCAAAAGTGAAAAAGTAGTTGCATTTTGGTCTGTTCTCATCCAAAACCAACTGGATCGCTTCAGAACATGTTGATTAAACCACTGGAGTGTGATGGTATATGTTTATGCTGACTTTATCTGTTTTGTTGGAGCTCCGAAGGCCTGACCACCATTTACTTACATTGTGAGGACCTTCAAAGCTAAAATATTGTTCTAAAAATCTTTGTGTTCAGCAGAAGAAAGTCATACGCCCCTTAGATTGCATGAGGGTGAGAATATGATGAGAGAATTTTCATTTTTAGGTGAACTATCCTACACTAGTATGCAACAGTTGTATGCTCTGTTGGCCAAAAGACTGTTGCATAATCTCACAATGGACAGTGATGTTGCAACTAGCCCTTCCAGAGCTGATAGGGTTTCTTAGGGTACATTGGTATTCTCCGCTGTCTGATCTTCTCACTGGATTGATCAACACTGATCTGTTGTCAGATGAAAAGATGATTCAGTTGCTTTCTGACAAAGGTTGATCATCCCTCAACCACTCAGTAGTGTTGATGATGCCCTTTCCTGTACAGGTGTGGTTAGCAAAGGTTTTACCCTCAACAAGGGTGTCATTTGAGCCTATGATAGTTACAGCAGACACTGGATCTAAGGGATTAAGGCAAATAAAACAGAATGTGAGGTTAATGAATATTAAATTTGTTTGTAATAAAACCAATAGCAGCATTTCACCAACAGCTTTTGATAGTGGTAAAAATGTTGGACAATTTCACTGCCAGGGCATTGTTATGTGGTTGCTAAGATGTTTTGGGAGGTTACTAGGGCGAAAGTCTCATTGCTTCTGTAGTGAGATAGACTGTCTTTAATCATTCCCCTGGTTTTCATTTCAGATATTTTGTGTATAATGATGACTTTACCTTTTATATAATATAATATATTTTAACTTTAATGCGACCTGCATTTGCAGTGTAAATAAATAGTTTTAATGTATCACACCCCTCAGTATTAGGTGGGTTTTGATAGCCTATCAGCGTGCGTTTGTGAGGTAAGAAAAACACAAGGAACCAAGCACAGAGCATAGACAATACATGCAAATACTGACAAAGAAAACAGGGAAACCCAGGGCTTAAATACACAGGGGCAAACAGGGGAATGAGGGACACCTGATGAAATAATCAAAGAGAAAAACAATCATAAAATGAAATTACAAAAGACTACAAAACTAACAGGAAACAGGAACCAAACAAGAATTTCAACATAAAAGTCAAGACAAAACAACAGGGAATATGACAGCGCCCCCCCTTTAAGGAGCGGATTTCAGATGCTCCACAAAAAGAAAAGATAAAAAGAAAAATGTCCATGTAGTGTAGGGGAAAACAGGTGGTTCAGGGGGGCACAAGGGGCAAACGGGCAGATCAAGGGGGCACAAGGGGCAAGGAGAGGAAGATAGCAAAATAGGGAGGTTTGAGACTGAGGTGAAGGCAGAGGGAGTGAGGTCCAAGGAGACCAGAGCAGATCTGGTGGAGGGCCAGGAATCCAAGGGGACCAGGGCAGATACGGTGGAGGGCCAGGAGACCAAGGGGACCAGAGCAAATCCGGCGGATGGCCAGGAGATCAAGGGGACCCGAGCAGACCAGGTGGACGGCCAGGAGACCAAGGGGACCAGAGCAGATCAGGCAGACGGCCAGGAGACCAAGGGGACCAGAGCAGATCAGGCGGATGGCCAGGAGACCAAGGAGACCAGAGCAGATCAGGCGGATGACCAGGAGACCAAGGAGACCAGAGCAGATCCGGGGGACTTCCAGGAGACCAAGGGGACCAGAGCAGATCAGGCGCATTGCCAGGAGACCAAGGGGACCGGAGCAGATCAGGCTGATGGCCAGGAGACCAGAGCAGATCAGGTGGACGACCAGGAGACCAGAGCAAATCCGGGGGACGACCAGGAGACCAAGGGGAACAGAGCAGATCAAGCAGACGGCCAGGAGACCAGAGCAGATCTGTAGACCACCTCAAGGTGGGGACCGGGTCAGGAGGTCTGGGAGGCAGCCACAGTGCCGAGACAGGGCCAGGAGGCCTGGAGGGTGGCCATAGAACAGTGAATCGGTCAGGCGGCCTAGGAGGCTGTCGCAGTGCTGAGACTGGGTCAGGAGGCCTGGGAGGTGGCCATAGGGCCGAGGCAGGATCAGAAGGCCTAGGAGGTGGTCACAAGGCTGAAGCAGGATCAGGAGGCCTGGGAGGCGGCCGTAGGGCCGAGAGAGTGTCAGGAGGCACTGGTAAAGCGGATGGAACCGCAGAAGTAGGAGTCTCTGGGGAAGCGGGCAGAGCACTAGCCACTTGCATAATAGTCTCTGGGGGAGCGGGAGGAGCCGCTGGCGAAATAGTCTCTGGGGGAGTGAGCGGAGCCGCTGGCGGAATAGTCTCTGGGGGAGCGGGTGGAGCTGCTGGCACAATAGTCTCTGGGGGAGCGGGCGGAGCCTATCGCGAACCACGCAGCAGATTGCCTGTGCTCATTATTTTACTAAATTTTTTAATTATTGATGTTCCAGTGCCCTTCTGATACATGTATCATAAAATAATTCATAATTTTTGTACTTTGGTTCCCACGTCTCTTACCCTTTTGTTTTGGAACCACGAACATGTGATAATTACAGAGTGGCATAGTCAGCTTTTTTTATAGGTTTTCCCTAAAATATTAGCATCAGCGGCATTCTCCTCCCTCTGCTGGTGCTATGGTTCTATCCTTTACCCTCTACCCCCAACTCTGCTACACTTACAAAAGTAATAGCACACCTCTCCTCAAGCCATTCAATCATAATTTCATCATTTATGCCCTTTGCACAAACCCAATACAGTAAGTTTTAACAATAATAATATGCATCAGTAGTAATTACAGACAAACTTTTGTCTCTTGTGTCTCATTATTTCAAAGAATTTAAACAACCTTTGTGAATGTGTGAAACAGGTATTTGATTAATTCTCCAGGCAGACACGTTGACAGACAGGCTTCATGACAGATAATTTATTTTTGGTCAATTGCTCAGTTTAATTTAATGGACTGATTCCAAGTATAAAATATCTTAAAGGAATATTCTGGTATCAATACAAGTTAAGATACACTGACAGCATTTGTGGCATAATGTTGACTATCACAAAAATGAATTTCGACTCATTACTCCTTTAAAAAAGCAAAAATCGAGGTTACCGTGTGGTCCTTGCAATGGAAGTGAATGGGGACAATACAAGTGAACATGGCCAATTTTTGGAGGTTTTAAACACAGAAATGTGAAGCTTTTAATGTTATAAAATCACTTATCTTAATTCGGCTGTTAAAACTCATGTATTATTTGAGAGGTAAAGTTGTTTAAATTGTCATTTTTACAGTCGTTTTAGGGTTTGTTGACATTACATCTTCATGTTAACGAAGTTGTAAAATTGGCTATATCTTTACACATAATTTTATCACACTAAAATCATGTTTACACGCATATCCTTTATTTCATGTGGTTATACTCTTGAAAAAGTGATTATTTTAATGTTAAAAAATTGGCCCCATTCACTTCCACTGGAACCTTGATTTATATTTTTTGTTATTTTAAAGAAAAGTAATAATTTTTGTGGTTATCAGAATTATGCCACAAATGCTGTCCCAGAACGTTCCTTTAATGGGAAAAAGACTCAAATGAAACATATTCCCCACCAAACACTTCCAGTTCAGTCCTTCCCTGCAGTGTTTGTGTGCCATCTACTGGTGTCAAAGTCACAGTGTATTCTCCAGATTCAGCCAGCCTTAAACTCCTTAATGTCTTATTCAAAGTCACTCTGATCATGTATGCTGGGTCCACCACATCAGGGCTTGAATGGGAGGTTATTATAATGTTGAAGTCCCCGAAGCTCTAGATTATGGTCTGAAATAGTTGTCTGGAAGGAGTAAAGGAGGTGATTAATTGCACTTGTCCTCCTGTGTGTCCATATCCAGGCCCTGGCTTTAATTTGTTTTCAGCCCAGCTGAATCCTGAGGAGACACTAGAATTTTCATCAGTCTTAAATTAATGTGTATGGTATAGAAACCTTCTTTGTGTATTACAGTTTGTTGTGAACTCTTAATACCTTTTAAATGTCCAATGACAAAATCAAACAGTTTTTGAATTTACTACAATAAACACATAGCTGCACTTATTGTCCCAATAAATACAAATAAAAAACTTGAACGCATTGTCCTATTCGAGTGCAAAACTGCTGTTAAAAAGTGACCTAAAAATCTTTCTTATAGTAGTTTATTCTTTTCTTCAGTCAATGTGGTACAGATAACAAATACATTCAGGCGATGGCCTACTAAAAAAGAAAGGAAAAAAAAGCTGGGTGACTATCACTGCCAGTAGGCTATTGTTGTTGAACCACGAACCTGTGATAATTACAGAGTGGCATAGTCATCTTTTTTTATAGGTTTTCCCTAAAATATTAGCATCAGCGGCATTCTCCTCCCTCTGCTGGTGCTATGGTTCTATCCTTTAACCTCTACCCCCAACTCTGCTACACTTACAAAAGTAATAGCACACCTCTCCTCAAGCCATTCAATCATAATTTGATCAATTATGCCCTTTGCACAAACCCAATACAGTAAGTTTTACAATAATAATATGCATCAGTAGTAATTACAGACAAACTTTTGTCTCTTGTGTCTCATTATTTCAAATACATTCAGGCGATGGCCTACTAAAAAAGAAAGGAAAAAAAAAGCTGGGTGACTATCACTGCCAGTAGGCTATTTTTGTAGTCCTTTTCTTTACAAAACAGGTGCCATTATTGTCCCTCATAGAAATGTGTAAAAAAAAAAAAAAAAAAAACACTTTAAAAAGGAGTAGTTGATGCCATCTTTTAATATGTTTTACAATAGACATTTTTCCTAAACATATTAACAAGACTTTAGTAACTACATAGTATGACATATAAAGGCGTATGTGTGAACAACCCGTTGTCATACGTTCAAAAATGTTATACTTGAAGCCAGTTTCAGAAGAGATAAATCAATAACTGTAAGCAGGATTATGGTAAGGCTGGACACAGTTCTGTCCATGGTTGCAGTTCTGATTGCAGAGTAACTGATTTCCTTGTGGCTTCTTAGATTTAGTCTCAAATCATAAAGCACTAGATAGGCATTTTAATGCAGCAATGTGTTTACACTGTTAACAACCTTACAGTGAAGTGGCCTTTGGTTTATGGGTGCAGACATGCAGTAATTTTATGGTATTGATACACCTGAAAAAACACTAAATGCAAGTCTCAAAATCCCAATAAGATTTTGAAATAGATGGCAAATAAATGTTTTGTCAACTACATTGGTTTTGGTTTAGTAACACTAGTAAGCTAATGGCAGTGAATGACGTTTTAGCATTTATATTTGCATTTATGAATCACGTTCTTTAATGTAGTTCTTCACTTTTGTTATTAATTTGTAATATGCCCCTGACAGGCATTCCTGATATGTGATTGATTGCACCTATTAATTTCTTTAACTTTTATTTTTATATATATATATATATATATATATATATATATATATATATATATATATATATATATACAGTAGTACAGGTAGTACTAGTCAATAGCCTAAATTACTACTGATAAGACCAATATTTTCATCAGTAATAAGTATATATATTAATATATCACTACTAATAATAATCATTTTTCTCATCATCATCATCATCATGATAAAAGACGAATAATGATTGAATAACATTTTTATTAATTCAAATAAATATACATTTTCATGACAAATGGTGGCAAAACAACATTTAGCAAGTACATAACACTGAACAGCAGATAGAGGCACAATTTACACAGAAGTGAACATTTTGCATTAACATTACACAATGGAAGGTTTACATCTCTAATGATATAACATAAACAATATAATGTTTCTTTGAAGTCTGCTATACTCCTCCAGTGTCACAATTAACTAACTCAAAATAGCACATGGCTAATACATGATATTCAGTACAATTACAAAGTAGTGATGACAGCAATACTAAATAAAAAAGAAACTTCTACCAGTGCAGTACAATGACAGTATTATTGCATAGCAGTGGCAACCTGTTGCCCTTGACACTTAACAACTGTGCTGAATTAATAATAAAAAATGAATATAACTACATATTGCCTCTTTTGGTTATGGTCAAGCATTTAGAAAACCCACTGTTGTCAGACATATCAACTCATTATGGTATATTGCATTGGTCATAACCTTCAGAAAAACATTGGAAGAAATACACAAAGAAAAACACGTGTAGTCAGAAATATGAGTTTACAATATGATATTATATATCAGAAAGTAATGTAATATATTTATATATGATAATATATATATCTTAAAGAAAATATTTCTTTAAAATCATTCAGGGGCTTTGGATCAAGCTAAATATATATATATATATATATATATATATATATAAATTCATCAAGCTTTGATTTGAAATATAAGTGTTTTTAAGTCCTAAATGAACAGACATTCTTAAGGAAAAACTTGCTTGTTGAAGCTTAGTAAATAAACTATTCTGATCAACAGGACTTCATAATAAAAATTGTGGCTGTAAAATCAATGAATACGCATGTTTCTTGTTTATTCTTTCATGACACAGGAAATGGCTAAGTGTTTCCTCTAGCAGTGCACCCAATGAATTTCCTGTGACATTCCTTTATGATTAAGCAATGAGTGATGGAGTGATGGAGAGGAAGAAAGATATGGAGTAGCAGGGGATGTGGCACATTCAAAGAGAACTGAATGATATGAAGTTAAAATCTCTTCATGTTCTTTCACTTTAAAGCTCTTTTATACAGTGAATCTTTTTAAGACAACTTCTGCATAATCATTAACCAAAACTAAATTCCCTTCTTGCCTGTCACTTATGGCCATCATTCTTCTCTTTTTCATCAAGAAACGAAGGCCAAATGTCACACCTATCATTCCTAAACTGATAAGCAGCAGTACCAAGCCAAGAACCAGAAGGTGTGAAAGACCACTGTTCCTATACACTGAATGGTCCCAAAGCCCCACTGACACAACACTCAAACCAACCAGAGTGCCCCAAACCCCAAAGGCCAACATACAGGAACCACAGGACAACTCTGCTCCTCCAGTCACCACAGTGACACCTGCCACAGAAACCAACCCATTTGGTAATTTGACAGTTTCAGACTTTGGATCATAAGTCACAGTTTGAGTCGGGTTTGAATTGGCTGAAGGATCCACGGTTGTTGCCATCATTAATATGTTCCGCAGCAGGAATGTCCAAAAGAATGTTATAAAGTTGTATAAGATGTTCAGAAAATCTCTTCAAAGTTGTCTACCTATCTTAAAGATTTGGGCAATATCAGTATGTTGAATTAAAGCTTTCATAAACTCTTTGAAAATTCATGATTTTAACATCAAAACTTTTCGCATATTATCTTAATTGTCCTCCCAGTTTGTGGTCCTTCTTTTAAGCCTGCCTTGATGGAATTGTTGTTTACCTGTTTATTTGTTGTCTCTTCTCATTGGGTTGTTTTATCTATTTCTATACTCCTGTCAATTATACAAAAAACAGAATAAATCAACATAAAATGCAATGAAACAAGTTTCAAAGTTTCAGAATTTTAAATTTGCTTGATTTTCCCTTATTTGAGGGAACTAATCATTTAAAACATAAACTTTGTCTCATCCGATAGTGTCAAATATGTCAATTTTATTGTTTCATTAATAAAAATTATCAAGATTGAGAATTTTTTACCTTTTAAGAATTAAATCAACATCAACTCATATTTATGATATAATTTGTATAGCAAGGACTATAATAGAAATTAAGAACTATTAAGAACTATAACAGACGTTACAAAAAACAAACAAACAGAAGAATTCATTACGGGTGCATTTTTTGCCCACACATTTTGAATTTCAGGCATTTTTACTCCAAATCCGCTTATCTTTTTAACTCTGATCGAAACAACCAATGTGATCAAATTAAGTTAAAGATTACAGACAGTCTACCATTAACCAAACCAATATCCATGTTGAAAAAAAAGGACAACATCAATTTAGGAAAACATTTTGTAAGAAAAAATAAAACCTATGATGAGGTCATTTTGTATGGTAGAATTAATATTATATATTACTTACAGTATTTAAATAATTATATATTAGCTTAAATAATAATAAATATTATATTTACTTTTAAATATTAGTATGTTGGATACTTTTTCCTTAATGTGATCATCAAGTGTCATCAAAATGACCTTACAATTTAAATAAGAAGTATTTGATAGATGTGACAAAATCTAATGATGTATACATTTCTCACCTTTTTTCTGCTTGTAAAGAATCAGACCAATACGCTTGTTTTCCAAAACAGGAAGAAAAAATATACCCTTCGCGAACAAAACAGATTCAACTTGAAAATGTTTTTCCTAAAATTCGTCAGTGCAAACTCTTTCTCTGGACCTGTTTTCTGTCAAGCTCTCATGTTGAATGCCAGTACAACATTCTTGTACTGGCAATTACATAGTGCTTCGCCACTTGTAGACTGCCCTACCAACCAAAGAGCTGGTGAGCTGTTGTTATTATTTCGTTATCATTTGTTTGTTTCCCTTTGTGTACTTAAGGAAAGTGATGTCTGTCATTATACATCATTATGGCCCATTACCTTGTATTTATCTTAGACCCCCTCCTTCCTCTGCTCCTTCCCTCACTGCAGCCTTTGCTTCAGAACTGGCTGAATTTTAAGAAAGAAGTATTGTTATCTAGCCAGAAAGTTTGGGGTTTCTTTTCAAAGAAATTTCCTCTTGTGGTCTTGCCTGCTCTTTTGCATTTTCAGTCTCTATCCTGTCTACGTGCCTCTTTATTGTATGCGATAATAGCTTAGTTTCAAGAAATACTCTACGTACATGGTGAAAAGTGCATGGGCATACTTTAAAAATCTTTATTCTATGACATACAAAGACATTGTATACAACTGTGTGCTTACAATGGTTCTGAAATCCAATGCTCAGCAAGCATATATGGGTGTGGTGTTTGGGTGTCCACAAATTGTTGCTCATCTGAATGTAAAATCTAATGCCAATAATGACTAATAGCATTTTGTCACATTAGCCTTTTCAGTGATCAAATGCTTAAAAGGCATACCCAAACCCAATTTTTTTTTCTTTTTCTTGTGGAACACAAAAAACAGTGGCCGTTGTTAGTAAATCACTCTACAGCTTAAAAAAGCACCCAAAAAATTTCATGAAAATAGCCAATGCGACTTGTATGTTATATTCCAGTTTTCTGAAGACATTTGATCCATTTGTATGATGAAAAGACCAGAGTCATTATTCACTCTCTAAAACAAATCAAATCAAATCATTGATCAACTCAGAACCGAGCCCAATTTGTTAAATACACCTCAATAACACAGCTATTGTGTCTTGAACGTCTCGAGGCTGAACGTCATGAGACAAGAACCAATACATTTTTATGTTATTGATGTAGTCACCATTTGTCTAGATTTGAGAGTGATCAATTATTTGATTCAAGTTTAGAGTGATTAATGATTTGATTCGATTTGAGAGTGAATACCAATTAGAATTTCGGTTTGTTCATCACACAAAGTGATCGTATGGCTTCAGAAGACTACTTTTACTGTGGGTTTATTTTAGTGGGGTTTCATTTATCAAATGCTTAAAAGGCATACCCAAACTCAAATTTTTATTTTTTTTCTTGTGGAACACAAAAAACAGTGGCCGTTGTTAGTAAATCACTCTACAGCTTAGAAAAGCACCCAAAAAATTTCATGAAAATAGCCAATGCGACTTGTTATATTCCAGTTTTCTGAAGACATTTGATCCATTTGTATGATGAAAAGACCAGAGTCATTATTCACTCTCTAACACAAATCCGCTTATTCAACCAATTTGAAATGCCCAATTCCCAATGCGCTTTCAAGTCCTCATGGTCGCGTAGTGACTCACCTCAGTCCGGGTGGTGGAGGACAAATCCCAACTGCCTCCACATCTGAGACTGCCAAACCGCACATATTATCATGTGGCTTGTTGAGTGCGTTGCCACGGAGACATAGCGTGTGTGGAGGCTTCACACCATCCACCGCAGCATCCACGCTCAACTCACCATGTTCACCACCAAGAACGAAACACATTACAGCGACCACGAGGAGGTTACCCCATGTGACTCTACCCTCCCTAGCAATCGGGCCAATTTGGTTGCTTAGGAGACCTGGCTGGAGTCACTCAACACACCCTGGGATTCGAACTAGCGAACTCCAGTGGTGGTAGCAGGTTTGGAACAACTTGAGGGTGAGTAAAAAAATTATTTTGGTGTTCTCTGTTACTTTAATTTATTCACTTATTCATCTCATCATCATTTCAAGAGACTGTGCAGACATTTCCATATGAGTGTGTGTTGGACGGTGACTCCAATAAACAGTTGCATAAATTGGGTTTCCCTCAGTAATCTTTGTAACAAGATTGTTTAATTCAAATTACAGTTACTCGTACTCAACAGTTTAATGGTATTGAGTGAGCACAGATAATGCATGTGGTCACACTAGGCTATGAACGTGCAAAAATATTTTAGACACTGTAACCAACAGGATATGATGTCAGTGCTTGAGGGCATCTGGTTTTAATAAATAATAAATTACAAATGAAAAATTATATTATATATATATTATTCAGACTATAAATATATATATATATATATATATATATAATCTACTCACTTATAAAATAAAATAAATACGTCTTGGCAACTAGTGTAACCCCCGTTCCCTTATGGAGGGAACAAGACATTGTGTGGATTGTAGTTACACAAGGGGCTTCTTTCGGGAGCCTCGGATACCTCTGAATATGAAAAAGGCCAATAAAAAATTGGAGAACAGAATTTGCATGTCCCGCCCCCGGACATACGGGTATAAAAGGTGGGGATCGTGCATCTGTTCCATCAGGTTCTGCACTGAGGAGCCGAGAAAAAAAGGCTCGGCCTTTACAGCGGCTTGGTACAGTGTTGTGGCAAGGGGGACACAACGTCTTGTTCCCTCCATCAGGGAATGGGGGTTACACTAGTAACCAAGACGTTCCCCTTCTGTCACTCACTCGACGATGTGGCGATTGTAGTGACACAAGGGGCCACATTGAAGAGCACCACCTACACTGAACCGTGTTACGTGATCTGCCGACGCTGGTACAGCAAGCTGTAGCGTGCAAAAGGAGCATGGGCATCAGACTGCACGTAACCTTCCCCAACTCCCCACTAAGACGTCATATTGTTTTTATTAGGTTCCCGGCGTCTGACCAAGGTTTTCCCTTGGGGGGTGGGAACAAACAATGTGACATGGGAGCTTGTCTCTCACTATGTTTCTCCTCATAGAGTGTTAGATGCGGCTGGGGCCATCTAGCTATAACATCGGGGAAGGCATTCTTTTCCAGTCCTATTCTTTCAGGGGGAAAAGACCCCACGAAGACCACATCCTGCCCAGGCTGGGGAGGTGAATATGTGTCAAATATGTCACATGGGCCCATCGCCACACATGGAAATGACGCGGTGGTAGATCCTGCCTAATGAGCCAGAGAGCTGGAGTGGAAGAACATCCAGGGAGCGGGAGTTTTAGTACTCACCTGGGAGTAACAGCGCACACGTTCACCTCAGTAGAGTGGAAAGGCACTAGCGCAAACGGTATACCCGGTCAGTTGTCCCGTGTTACCGAGTTCTACATGTTCGGACCTGATAAAACTCTGGTCAAAACTGACTCAACCCGGAGATTCAAGCCAGTTCTCTCAAAGGTATTGGGTGTTGCCCAGCCCGCTGCTCTACAGATGTTTGCTAGAGAGTTGGCCAGTGCCCACGAGGATGCCACAATCCTTGTAGAGTGTGCTTGAACCCGCAAGGTGGCGGGCATGGCCTGGGTCCGATATGCCAATGCGATGCCGTTGACTACCCAGTGGGCAAGCCTCTGTTTGGAGACAGCATCCTCTTTCCGCTGTCCGCCAAAGCAAACGATGAGCTGCTCAGAGACTCTAAAGCTCTGTGTGTGGTCCAAATAGGTACGCAAAGCACGTACCGGACACAGCAACAATAAGGCTGGGTCTGCCTCCTCCTGGGGCAGAGCTTGCAAGTTCACTAGCTGGTCCCTGAAAGGGGTTGTAGGAACCTTTGGCACATAGCCCGGACGAGGTCTTAGGATGACATAGGAATCTGCTGGACCGAACTCCAGGTAAGTGTCACTGACAGAGAATGATTGCAGGTCTCCAACCCTCTTGATGGAAGTGAGCGCAATCAGGAGGGCCGTCTTCTGGGAGAGGGCACTTAGCTCTACTGACTCTAGCGGCTCGAAGGGGGTTCTGTGAAGGTCCGTAAAGATCACGGAGAGATCCCATGAGGGGAACAGACATGGTATTTGAGGATTCACCCTCCAGGCGCCTCTTAGAAACCTGATAATCAAGTCATGCTTCCCTAGGGACTTTCCGTCCACTGCATCGTGGTGGGCCACTATAGCCGCCCCTCCAGCTTTTCCTGTAGGAATGAGAGCACTGACCCGACTATGCACCTCTGTGGTAGACCACTTAGATCTTCCGCATCCCATCCAGGGGCCAGATGTGGAGGTTCCAGAGGTCTGGGCGCGGATGCCAGAGGGTGCCCCGCCAGGGAGGTGCTGTCGCGAGGCGCATAAGATCCGAGAACCAAATCCGAGTGGGCCAGTAAGGGGCTACTAGAGTGACTTGTTCCTCGTCCTCCCTGATTCTGCACAGCACCTGGGGGAAATGCGTACTTGCGCAGCCCCTGGGGCAAGCTGTGTGCTAGCGCATCTGTCCCGAGGGGACTTGCCTCTGACCTGAGGGAGTACCAGAGCTGGCAGTGGGAGTTCTCTTGGGAAGTGAACAGGTCTACCTGTGCTTTGCCATAACGGTCCCAGAGCAGCTGAACTACCTGGGGGTGGAGCCACCACTCCCCGTTGAGCGAAGCCTGTCATGACAGCGCCTCCGCTGTCATGTTGAGGCTACCTGGGATATGAGTGCCGTGTAGCAACCTCAGTCGGTGCTGACTCCAAAGGAAGAGATGGCGTGCGAGTTGTGACATGTGACGAGAGCGCATGGCACCATGGCAATTTATGTACGCTACCTTCGCGGTGCTGTCTGACCGGATCAAGAAGTGCTTGCCGGAGAGAAACCTCCGCAGGTTAAGAAATACAGCCAGCAACTATAGGCAGTTGATGTGCCAATGTAACCGCAGGCCTGTCCAGGAACCAGCAGCTGCATTCCTGTTGCACATGGCGCCCCAACCCTCTTTGCACCCTCTGTGGTGACCACGATGCATCTGGACAGCTGCTGTAGAAAACAGAGGTCTGTCCAAGGATTGAATAACTGATGGCAGAGGGGGGTGAAGATCACATGATATGTGCCGTGGCGCCATGCCATATCGCGACTTGAGTCCGAAGCCTGTGCTGAAGCGAGAGCATGCTCTTTTCCCAGTTAACCTGAAGCCCTAAATGGCTGAGGTGCCTGAGCACCTGGTCCCTGTGAGCGCATATTGCTTCTCGAGAGTGAGCTAAGATCAGCCAGTCATCGAGGTTGTTGAGTATGCGGATGCCCACTTACTTTAGCTGGGCAAGGGCGGTCTCTGCAACCTTCGTGAAGACGCGAGGGGACAAGGACAGGCCGAACAGAGGACCTTGTACTGGTACACCCAGCCCTCGAATGCGAACCGTAGAAAGGGCAAAATCAAGACGTGGATGTAGGCGTCCTTCAGGTCTACCGATTCTTGATGCCGAACACACGTTAGAATATGTTTGTGCAAAGCCCGGTTGAGAACTCGCAGGTCTAAGATTGGCTGCAACCCACCTCCTTTTTTGGGTACGATGAAGTAAGGGCTATGGAAACCCTTCACCATCTCAGCTGGAGGGACAGGCTCTATCGCGTCTTTGTGTAGAAGGTTTGTGAGTTCCGCCTGTAGGGTGCTGGAGTTCTCGCTGTGCAACCGAGTGGAGTGGATACCGCTGAAACAGGGCGAGTGCCTGGTGCACTGAATCACGTAGCCGAAGTCGGATGTCCTGGCCAGCCAGCGTGATGGGTTGGAAAGCCGTAAGCTATGTGTCCAAGGTCCAAGCGGGGGCACTAAGGGACGATCACGTTTGACGTACCTGGTGGGGCTTCGCGAGTTGTGGGGAGCAGGTAGTGTTGTGTCGGTAGGCAAAGTTGCGTCCTGAGGCATGTGTGCTGAGGAAAGACTCAAAGCACTTACCTTGCTCCACGTACCTGGTAGGGTAGGGTAGTTAGTGACTGAGGAGGTCCTAGTGAGGCGTCCTCTGGATTCGTCAGAAACGGCCAGCAGGGGGTGTGTATGTGGTACAGTTGTGGATGTGGAGGAGAAAGGGCTACGTCCATAGTGCCACTTTGTCTGTAAAAATGTGATGCCAGGGCACCGTGAGAACGGCGCTTGTGAGCACCGGCTCGGTGAGTGAAGGAGTGAGGAAGCTGCTCTTTTGGGTACCACAGCCCAGTCGGGGTGTGGAAAAAGGTTTCCCTGCCGGCCCTCCACCGGGGGATGGAGTGGTCTAGAGGCCAACTCTGTAGAGGTCATCTCGCTCCCTGAGTAGGTCCAGCCCAATGCTCTCGGTGGCCTGTGCAAGCATGCCGGACATCTGCACGTCGGTCTCAGAGTGGCCGAGCAGACCAGAAGGTGGCAGCCCAGTCGGAGTCCTCAGCATCAGATGCCACAACACTTGCCGATGCAACGGCGATATTCTCATCCAGCTCGGGGCGTCTGAAGGAGACATCGGCTGACAGTGGGTTGAGCCGGTCTCATATCGAGCCCGGATGGAAGCAAATAAGCGTGCAGGGGGGGTGGGTGGTCCGCGGGGATTTACCCGGCGAAACCACGCCCGCCGAACTCCCCAAATCGCCTCCATCGTCAGCCGGGTCGGCCTCAATCCCGTGGGAAGAAGGCGTGATGCGGGGGGTGGCTGGAGAGGCATTTCCTTTAAGGAAGGAAAGCCATGACCGCAACGTTGCCACAATGAGAACATGAACCGTTCATAAAAGATTCCTCAGTGTGATCGCAGCCCATACACGTGAGGCAGCATATATAAAAAAATCTGAGAGATATCTACCGCATCCAGGAACTACACAAAGGTGGAAAGGCATATTAAAAAAGACGCGTCTTTAAAAAGATGTTCAACGCCAGTGTGCTTACACTTTTAGAGGAAACAAACTCTTTTAGGAAACGCTGTCGAAGTGCCCAAGGCGTGGACTGCACTGCCGTGCAGAGAATGGAGAAAGCCGCTGGTAATGCACCGTAGGATCCAACAGCAATGCTCTTAGAGGTGAGTGGAACAGTAGTGAGTTTCTCAGCTCGCTGATCAAACAACCGGTCGGCACCGAAGAAAGAATCTGACTGAACAGATGCATGATCCCCGCTTTTATACCCGTGATGTCCGGGGCGGACATGCAAATTCTGTTTGCCAATTTTTTATTGGCCTTTTTCATATTCAGTTGTATCTGAGGCTTCCGAAAGAAGCCCCCTGTGTCACTACAATCAACACGTCAAGTGAGTAACAGAAGGGGAACATGTATTTTTTCATGTAAATGTAAATCAATTCTTTATTTTAAGGCAAGATGTCAATGTGTGAAGTCTTGATCATGTATTGGTCACACGTCTTGTCATCATACAAATTTGCAGGTCAGAGTTCACCAAACTTGAACTTTCAAGCACAGCGGAATGCAAAATTGTTTAGCATGAGCTTGCTTTTCCGGTCTCCCGTGTTCAGATGAGATGAATGGGAGTGAATCAAGTGCGAACTACTTGTCCGCACCTTTAGACAAATACACAGAAAGGTTAGAGGTGGAACCAGGGCTGTAGCAAGGTATTATGGACACCCTAGCTGTTATTGGTCAGGGCCCCTTTCCTATTAAATAACTACAGTTGAAAATTTGTTGTGGGGCCCCCTTGGATCTGTGGGCCCCAAGAATCGGTATCACCTTTCACCCCATTGCTATGGCCCTGGGTGGAACTCGCAAATTTGGTCTTTCATGTATGAATTTATCTTTGAGAGGGTGGAATTTGACTAAGTTAGAAGGATATTTGATTGTATTTTTACAAAATGTTGTATTATTGCTCTTGTTGTGGTTGTTTATTATGTTATCATTTGCATTTTGTCTACTGACATAAAACCACACTCACACAGGTTGGCACATTGTAATTGAATCTAACAGTTAATCCAATAGACGTGTACTCATGGAATTCCTGGAATAGCACAGACAAAATCTCTGCGCTTAAAGGGGGAAGACTATGAGTTCTGTCTGGTGTTTCCAAGGGAGGTAAATAAATCCAGGCTGGTTAAAAGTAGGGCAGACCTGTATCAAATGAATGTTTTGGAACATTTACAATGCAGCTTAAGATCTCAATTTGAGACAAGATAGGAGGAATCATTTTTGAAAGGGACAGGGAAAAAAGCTAATTAAATGTGAAAGGTTAATAGGGGAGTAGCCTTGTTAACATTGAAAACACTATCAATTCTTAAATGCCTGTTTGCACGAAGTGTCACACACTGGTAAATATCATTGCCTATTCTAAACATTAAATAAGTGTTTGAGCTTTACAACAGAAACTGTGATATCAATTTCATGAAAACATGTGGTAGGTGATACTAAGATCTTACCAAAGAAGAGGTGTGGACATGGCCAGAAAAAGCCCAGAAGAAAAGGTTAATCTCTGTTAATTATACAATATGGCTAAAGTGCTGCCAGCATGTATTTAGAATGACCAAACAGAATGAAGCTGCATGTCACATACGTAGATCTCAGTTTTCAATCAATGGCCAATCTAATTATATTTTCTTATTAATGTAAACACAGCTGCTACAGCACTCTAATCACTGAACAGAACATGACGAGGAATGACTATGTGTATCCTTAACAGTTTATGACCCAGGAATGAACCACAGACAAACACTTAAACTTACAATTATGTTGCCAAAGGATCAAAGTTGAGGTCAACAAGTCAGAAATATTCTATAATGGGCAACATTCCGATTAGTGAACAGGAAAATGTGGTGTTACTTATGTTTGATAAAGAAGTAAGTTTCAATTCTGCTTTGTAGACAGACAGACAGACAGACAGACAGACAGACAGACAGATTGTATCTGATGTTGTATACTCTGGACAAGGACTATAATTGTAAAGGGATAGTCCAGAGCTGTTGATTTGGGGCTCTGATGCTCAGCCATGTTAAATCCTTCTTGAAGGACTTAAATCTGCGTTCAAAGGTAACAACCTAAGTTCACCTGCTCCACCCCCACTTACCCATCCATCACCAGGCATCCATCCATCTTTGCCTCCGTCATCAATCTGTGCGTCATTCTTCCCTATACATCTGAGAGCTTCATTCTCAGGGCACTTTACAACAGATGCAGTTCTTCCTCTATTAAGACTAACATTCTTTACTCTATACTCTGACTCCAATCCATTCATCCATCTGTCATATTTCAAGGCAGATCTAAGCACTAAGATTTATATGGGACAAAATTAAAGGCGCTCACCAAAAGAGAGAAACAAAAGGAGAATCTAGATAATATCAAATAAATAATTTGTTGTGTCTCTGGTTGGGAGAGGAAGACCTGAAGAACAAGACTTTGCTTGCTTGAGTCCCTGCCTGAGCTCTCAACCAGTCAACAATGGGGAATGCCAAAAGCAGTGCTATGTCTAAGGAGATCCTGGAGGATCTGAAACTTACAACAAAATTCTCAGAGAATGAGCTGTCGCAGTGGTATGAGAATTTCCAGAAGCAGTGCCCATCGGGCCGTATCACACCAGAAGAATTTAAAATGATCTACGATCGCTTCTTCCCAGAAAGTGACACCACATCTTACGCCCAGCACGTCTTCCGCTCCTTTGACACGAATGACGATGGAACACTGGATTTCAAGGAATACATTATCGCTCTGCATATGACATCAACTGGAAAGACAGAGCGTAAGCTGGAGTGGGCCTTCTCGCTCTTTGATGTTGACAAGAATGGCTACATCACCAAATCAGAAGTGGGAGACATCTGCCTGGTAGGTCGCTTTATAAAATATAAGCTAGAACTTCTTAAATATGAAGCATGTGTGGCACAGTTGTGTGGCATCCTTTCAAAATCAGTGTACAAATGATATGTTTGCTATATCTGTGAAACTGGAGCTATTTGTCACACTCCAATAAATATTTCTAAGGGTACGTTTATTTTTGAAAGTCAAGTTCTTTATAGGCAAGTCTTGGCTACAAAAACACAATTGAATATTTTAACTGTTATTGGCCAGGAAAAAAAGATACAGTTCATTGAACATACATTAACCTGCTATTGGTGCATGTTGTTGCACTATATGGGGATGTTGTTTCAATGGAACCTACCATTAAACAACCTATTATAGGCTTTAAAACAGTAAACCAAATATGAAACAGAACAATTTGTGAAAAATAAAACATTTACCAGATAATGTACAAAAATATAAAGTTTTGTCCAGCAAATATTGTAATTTTATTATGTAGTTTTGCAGTTATTACAAAAATATGGGATATTGGAATTTGAATTGGCATTTTATTGGAACTAGTTTTGAACTAAATGTCTGAAGCCAACATACAAAAACACTGCTAGAGTTTTAATTGAAAACTGTGTAGTACCTGAAATCAAAAATTGTGACAACTTGCCCCTATACAGTACTCTTGCTGACCAATCTTTCTAGGGCTCGCACATCACACATATTCTCTTTATATTAAATCAAAACAATATTCCTGCTTGCCTTTTTGAACACAAGGCCTCAGTAAGAAGAAAGTAGTCGCATGTCTTATGACCTTTGTTTTGTCTTGTCTTGTCTTGTCTTGTCTTGGGGGGGGGGGGGGGGGGACTTTATTTAGAAAGATGCTGGGTAAATGGGTCAAATCATTTAATTGATTATATAAACATTGGGAATAAGTCATTTAAATCACAGATATCTATTAGGTTTATATCCATCAGTCCAGAAAAGAAGTAATGTAAAGCAAAGAATACAAATTAAAAATACATACAACTCTGATGTTAAAGCTATCTTTTAATACATTTGAACAACAAAATTATGTCAAGTAAACGCTTGATGTTGGATTTCACAATGCATATGCTTAGCAATAAGAGTGCAGTAAAACCCCAGACATTTGTCAGAGTATAGACGCCATATTTATATTGACGCTAATGAAAACGATTCTGTAAGGGATAGACACAAATACAATACTGAATTACAGTCAAACGAAGGGTTATGTCTGCTTCAGCAGATCACCATACACTAAAACAATTTTACTCAAAAACTGTGCTTCATGTGGTATCATCTAAATTAATTGGTTTGATTCAAGTGAAAAATTACGACCTGACTACTACTAATCCACACCAACAAAACAAATTTTATGAGTGAGGTAGAAATATAGTTCCTTAAGGTAACAATTCATTGGACAATGAAAAGACGGTTTTGAAAAGATGGCATGATTTTAAATGAAAAGATGTGATATAGATTATTTTGGACTTCTAATAAAAATAAATTACATTCTGACATATAACACACAGCAAAAATCAGTTTTTAAATTCATTTTTTAAAGTTATTTTTTGTTTTTTATTAACATCCTTGATTATACTTTGAAAAAGTGGTAACCTGCAATTTTGTATCTTAAGGAGCTATTTCTAATTGATCTAACCCTTAAATATAGTTTTGTTGGTGTAAACTATTGCAGTCAGGTTGATTTAGTGATGTTAAATTATGTTAAATTAAATATTTCTGACTTGAATCAAGGTTAAAAACATTTAGGAAGTAGGCAAAATTTGGTCAGAATATTGGATTACAATTCATTGTCAACAGTTGACAAACTTTGTGATTACGTTGTAGATGTCTGTGTACAAGTATAAATAAAATGTACCTGTAAATATGTCTCTGTCATTGTGCCAGAGACTGCAAATAAAAGAGCATTAAAGATTGAAGAGCTGCTCTGAGGCCAAAAGCTTTGGCTCTGCCGCTAATCTGTTTTATTCTTATGTGTTTTACATGTCTAAGATAAATGCCTCTTTAGCTCACTCCAAAAGATCCAGGTCAGCTCTGGTAAAGTGAAACTAAAGTCTATGGAGATTATCCTTAGCATGAGTGGTAATGAGGACAAGCATTTTCAGAGCTGCAGATGGTCATTCATTTGAAACATCTAAGTAACGACTGACTTTAACGAGGGACTAAGTGTCACCAACATGGTTCTTTACATTGTCCATAGAGTCAAAGAGTAGTTAGCTCAGATGCTCCTGACACATTTAACAGTGTTGATTGTGCAGGCCATGCAGGTTCTAGTAATTTTCTGTAATTTTATCATCATATCCTGTATAATCATAGGCATAAAAACAACTAAAAATCTACAAAAAAATAGACCATTACATCTATGACCACCACTAAGACATTTATATATCCAGAATCCAGAGGAAGGGTTCTAATGTAATTAATATACAGTATATGTTTTGAATTTAAATCATTCAAAAGTGGTTATGAACATATAGTAATGAACCAAAATGTTGACTATTTTACTTTCCTCTGAGTATATCAAGCAGAAAATCTAATTGAAAGAGCTCTGAAATCTGCACTGGTATCATCTCTTAGAAAATCAGTTTTGACATCATTCTGTTTTTCTTTGCTCTCTCCTTACCTGGACTTCTCTTCCATCTTTATAATCCTCAGGCTATCTTTAAGCTGATCCCCAAAGAGGAACAAGAAAAGCTTCCAGCAGATGAGAACACTCCAGAAAAGAGAGCAGACAAGCTGTGGTCTTTCTTTAACAAGAATGATGATGGTAAGATTTTAAAGGAGTAGTTCAGCAAAAATGAAAACCCACCCTCACGTTGTTTCAAGCCCATAGGTATACTGAAAGATGACGCAAGTTCTCATGTGTGCCACGTGTGCCACGGACATCAAGATTTTCTCTAAAAATTACTTACCTTTAGCTTTTGTGCCTCATCATTCCTTCCGAAGACTTGGAATATGATGCATGAGTTTTACTGACTATTTTTATGATACATATGGGTTCTTTTTATCTTTAAAGTGAGTCACTATCAACTGCCATTGAATTAAAATGATGGACCGGGTTATTTTTACGGGTTTGGAATGACATGAGGGTGAGTAAATTATATACCTAATTTTCATTTTTGAGTGAACGATTCTTTATTCTTATTCTTTTCAATGTAAACCCTAATACATTGGCAGAATTCCAAAAATGTGTGGCAGTCACATTTGATGTAACCAGTTACATCAAATATTTTAAGATAAGAAGTTTAAGTTGAACTTGTTAATTGCTTGATATATTAAGTAGCTCACACATGGCAATTAATTAAATGTAACAATTTGGCTGACTTTAAGATTTCCATGTAAGCTCAACTTAAAAACTTCAACTAGAGTGAACGTAACTAGCTAGTTCTAACTATAACTTGAAGAACTAAAAAATTTAAGCAATCAGTTACATATTTGTTTTAAAGTAATAAAACTTTCAGATTTTAATTTTGTACAGCACATGTATGTTACCCTTAACTTGAAAATAGTGACTACACTAATTCATACATTTTAATGGCAATTAACTTCAAATTGTTACTCTCACTGTTGTGTGCCATGCAAAATATGCAAGGAAATAGAAACCCCCTGCCCATTCAGTCAAATTTAAGTTCCTGTTCTCAAACCTGTTCTTTAATCTCAAACTCCACTATTCAACTTAATGGTAAAGAGTTCTAATTAATTTAACTAATATGAATGATTACATGTTTCCCTATTTTAAAAAAATATATTATTTTGAGTTAACAGATAAATTAATTAACAGATAAAAGGAAAAATGTCAAACATTTTACTTTAACATGCTTCCTTTCCTAAATTCATAACTGTTTGAGGGTTCTTTCTCATTGTATGTCTTTCTATCTCTCTTACAGAAAGGTTGGCTGAGGGGGAGTTTATTCAGGGCATTCTTGACAGTGAAGGTGCTCTGCACCTCATTCAGTATGAGCCCAAAAAGTAGAAAAAGAGAACAATACAATTATTTATTTGCTTTCATGCTGTTTCCTCTGGCCATTTGCTTTCCTCCCTTTACTTTTCATTTAGTCTGTAATTAACCTTCACCCATTAAATCTGAATACCTGACAGTTTTCTTGTATTAGGGCTACATTCACCATTTTGTGAATATTATCTGACAGCTGATTTATTACAATGTATTTGAGAGAGGCCTCACAATAAGACACGATAGCAGTGGAAGGATAGTTTATAGTTTATTTTATTAAATGTCAGCACACATGTGATTAAAATGCATCTCTTTTGGGAAAATACCATTGTGATAAAAATACTTTAAAATGTGTGAAAAATGTAACAATGCTTTACTATGCTCAATGCATAGAGTTGAGTTTAATTTAATATGAGAAAGATAATAACTCCTGTAATTTGTCATGTAAATATTCAAATCCAAAAAAGACAGGTTAAGCCACTAGGCTGTGTTAAAAAAATTAAAAGATTTAAATCACTTTTGCCATTTATATCATGCATGTTTTGTTTTGTTTTGTCCTTTTGATGAGACCTTGTGTGCTGTGGAATAAAACTGAAACTGTAAAATATATTATTAATCTCTCTATCTTTTGTGTTTGAGTATGCAATTGTGTGTAATCAGGTTTGAGGAGTAACGGAATACATGTAACAGGATTACGTATTTAAAATACAAAATTATTTCCACTAAAGTTACAATTTAAATAATTGGTATTTAGAATACAGTTACATTCAAAAAGTATTTTGATTACTGAAGAGATTACTTTGCATTTTATTGTGATTTGTTTCATTTAATATTTAGTCCATTCAGATGGAAAACATTTATACATATAAATGACGTGATCCAAAGTGCATTTGAACTGCAGTGCAACACTTTCTTATGATGTGTTACATTCATACGAGCAGACAGAGAAGTACATTTGAAGAACGTTTGAAGTTTGGAGCAGATAAAATAGAAATAAACCTTAAAAGCTAAAATGCTATTTCTAGCGTTTTACATGCTCATGTTACCAGACACGATAAAATTTTTTTTTAAGAAAATTCACATCGGATCATAATTTATTTTTTTCAAATAAGACGTTTGCTATTAGGGCAAAAATCATATTCTTGATAATAATCTGTGTATTGTTTTCCTGTAAAAATATCTAAAAATCCTGTAATCTGTAGTGGAATAGATTTTGAAAGCAGGGGTGGGTCTACGTGGTGACGTGGCTACGAATTCCCCTGAAATTCGATTAGCCACCCCAGGTGCCCCCCTATAAGACGTCATGTGATTGGTTCATTTTACAGCCAATCAGTTTATAGACTCTACTGAAATTCGTGATTCAAAGAAGTTTTTTTTTTTTTAAAGCTTAATAAAGTCATCTTTATTGCCAAAAAAAGGATACAAATCACAAGTGACTTATCAAAATATACATAACAATTTTCTCAAATAACTACTGTTATCCTTCAACAACACAAACAAACAAGGTACATCAACAAATCTCTGAATATAACCTCAATTGTTCAGCCATAGGTTGAGCATAGCTAGTACAAAGAACAGAAAACACACTATGAACAAACCAATAATTAAATAGAAAAAAAATAAAAATAAATAAAATGAAAAAATAAATAAAAAGGGACTTTTTAAATTAATTTAAACATATCCAAAAGAGAAATCAGTTTAAGGGCTTTCTGATTTTTAACAAATTTTAAAGATTTGCACAAGAGTTTAACCTCATTCATCCAGTGATTAAAGTTGGGTTTAGATTTAAACCATCTGCATTTATGAATGAAAAACCTTTCCAAAACATAACAAGAAATTAATAACAAAATCACAATCTTTGTTTTCCAGACAAACACCAAACCTAATTAACTTCCACGTGAAAGGTGGGAGTTCAACCCTCCTAGACCTTAACCAGTTCTGCACCTCACTCCAAAAGGGTTACACCAGATCACAATCAAAGACATGCTCTAGATTTTCAATATTTGTTTCACAAAAAACACAATTATTCACATCAAAATTAAATTTAAAATTCTTTAGTAGGATAAATCTAATTTAAAATTTTGAAGTTCACCTCCTTAGCTTTAGGAGGGAGAGGAAAAGACAAATCATTTTTCCTAATTTTTTTTATTTCAACCTTTTCAAAATCTTTAAGCACGTATTCCCGTCTAATTGGGTTTGGGTAATAAGCCTGTAAAAAAAAAATTCTAATGACTCTATTTGTACATTTTTTATCACAAAAATCATAACCATCTAAGGAGAGCTGTCTCAGTACTGGGGAGATTTTGGAGTACAACATGTCTTCTTTAACCATTAATCTTAACGGAATTGGTATAGCTCTAATCATTCTATTAAACATATTAACGGTACACTGTACTTGGAATTTCTCACAAAACTCTATACAGTAACAAATTTCCATTATCATCCAAGAAATGGGCAATAGCCCAAATCCCTTTAGATATCCATTCCTCAAGATATACAGATTTTCTGCCAAATATTATATATCTACTATTCCAAACTGGAGTGTTGTGAGGAGTGAAGTTATGTTTGAACAATAGTTTCCAATAGAGCAGCACTTGCTGATGGAAGGCTGAAAGTTTATCTGGTAACGAGGTGCACTCAAAGTCACAACATAACAGAAAGTGTATTCCCCCAGTTTGTTAAAGATAGCATTGGGGACAATAAACCAAAAGGAGTGGCTATTTTGAATGAAGGATTTTAACCATTTCAATTTCAAAACACCATTCATAATGTCAAAATCGATAGCATTCACCCCACCGTCTTCATATTTTTTAATCATGTCCTCCTTTCTAATGTACTGACAATAAATTTAAAATTCACCTTATTTATTAATTTAATCATTCGTGTCGATATGGACACGGAGAAGGCTGGATAGATGAGTCTGGACAAACTATCCATTTTAGATAAAAGAACCCTTCCAAAAATTGTAAGATCCCTCTGCAGCCATCTATTCAATATGGACTTACATTTATCTATGTTATTCAACACATTTTTATTCTCCATAACATCTTTATCTTTAGAAATAATAATCCCCAAATATTTAACTTCCCTTTTAATTTGTATATTAGATAATGACTGCAAAGGAAACTCATGCAGTGTTAACATTACACATTTTTTTAGGTTTAAATGTTGCCCCGAAGCTTTAGAAAACTGGTTAATCGAATGTAAAGCTAATGGAATTTGATATTCATTCTTTAGAAACAATGTTGTATCGTCAGCAAACTGACTTAAAAGTATATGTCTATCCAACACTGAAATACCTTCAATACCATTATTTTTAATCAATATAGATAATAACTCTGCAACCATTATAAATAATAATGTTGAGCTTGCCAGTCACCACCGAAACAGAAGAATCCAGCTGTTTTAGTTGAGGTCTGCCTTCTTTCTTTTTCGACTGTTTTCCTCTCTTTCTGCTACTGTTTTTATTGTTTCTAAACTAAAGACGGTTCTTTAATATATTAGCAGAGCACAATGTAATGGTTCCATATTTTATTTTTAAACTGTGGTGTTTTCATTTGAACTGTTACAGTGCTAAAACTTTAACTCTGTGTTACTCAGCTTTTTTGTAAATTAATCTGAAAGAAATGTTGAATGAAACACTATGATGTTTTGGCCAAACCATTTGAATTATTAAAGTGGGGGGAATTTTTTTATTATTATTATTTGAAAGAGATTGTGAATAAAACTACTGTATATTGTAATGGCCAAACTAATTAAAAGAAAATAGTTGACATCGTTTCTGTTTTTAAAATGGCTCATTATTAAAATTGCTTTTATTTTATAAACTTGTTAGTTTTATGAAAACACTAAAAATAATAAACACTGGCTCTCAAATTTAACTTAATGGATATATACAGGGATGACAAAAAACTAAATTAATCAAAAATGTGCTTTATTACTACATTTGTTTACAAGTAACTTTATTCAAGTTAAAAAAAAAAACAATAAAATCAATAGGATTTACGTAATATACTGTAGAATTTAGCTTTTTGTTTTTGGTCACTGGCGGCCACCCCGTTTGGAGGCAGTGCCCCAGCATGGCCCCCCCACTGAAAATGCTCTAGACACGCCCCTGTTTGAAAGTAACCCTCTCAGTGTCATTATTTATGTGGGTAAACAGTTCAAGGCAACTGCTAGAATTGCCAGCACGTTTATCTCTAACTGTCTGCTAAAGCGCGAAGAGGGTTAACAGCCTTCTGGCAATATTTACCCTTAATCCTGGATTATCTTTGTGTGTTCAACCGCAAAGTTGGGCCAGACAGAATTACAAAACAAAATGATGCTTGAGAACACAGGTACATTAAATGAAAGGATTGTGATATTTGTTTGAGTGTGTTAAAGATATCTAAAGAGCACTTCATGTTTACTGACTGTTTCTTCTCTCACTGTGTTAGTCCAAATTTGGATTACTTACATAATCATTTATCTAACATTCGAGAGAAGACTTCAAAATCTCCAACTGCTTCATCTATCCATTCCTCTTTTTGTGTATTTTCTATATCTTCTGCTCCTGCCCATATTTAACATTGTTATAATTAACTAAAAGACCAATACCGGTTGAAAAATAAGGAATTATGCAAAGAACAACAGATTGTTCACATTTTATATTAAACTGTCCTGCAAGTACTGTAAGTACGTAATTATTTAAAAATAGAAATTAATTCAAATGGATACAAATTAAATCAAACAAGTTATCAAAAATGCAGTTCTCTCAATTTTTAACATTTTGCAATAACCACAAACTTTTTCACCACACCTAACCAGCGTTTCATACCTTTTATTTAAGTACTTGTCTTTCACAATCCATTCCACAAACATTTAATTTGCTTTTGTTTTATTAGAAATATAATTTAATAAACAAACCATCTGGAACCATTTAAACCCTTTAGATTTTACACAGGTATAAATTATTATACTGTGGCTGTGGGGTTCGAACCCCACAGCCACCACCATTGTGTCCTTGAGCAAGGCACTTAACTCCAGGTTGCTCCGGCGGGATTGTCCCTGTAATAATTGCACTGTAAGTCGCTTTGGATAAAAGCATCTGCCAAATGCATAAATGTAAATGTAAATGTTATACAAGTTTAATTATTGTAAATGTTTGAAATAGTAAAATTGCATGTTTGAAACAGCATCACCAAACATAATGAATTCGTGTAACATAATTGTCTTTTTTCACATGAGAATCACAATGGTTATGTAAAAGTGCATGGGTGAAACTGAGAGCAACATGGAGCAGGGAGAAAAAAATGGGAGAAAAGACCTGTCAGAGTTGTCAAAAAAGTGGGCATGGTCCCCATAAAAGAGGTGGCTAATGGTTCCCATCAAAGGCCTGGAGGCAGAGGGAACAATTGTATAAAGTGAATTCCAGGCATCACTGTTGGCCATGTGGTAAACACGTGCCTAACCATATAAAAAACAGATTCACTGTCAAGTCAATAATAAGATTTTACAAATTTACCTGAAAGTCTGATAGATATGCAATATAATATATATTTACAGTTACAGTAAAGTAATAGACCTATGCAGTATATGGAATTACTGCATGTTTCACAGTTCTTACAGTATCCATTACATTGAATATAATCAACACTCTGAATTGACAGAAAAACCCCATGTCAGTATCATATTATCATTGATCACACCATTTAATGGTTGCAATGATTACACAGTGATTAGATATTTGTACAATTTTGGATTTTCTAAATTTGACATGTCATTAATGTGTATTGCCTAACTTGACATCCAATGTAAACATTTGTCAGCATCTTTAAAGGCAATTTAGATATGTATCTTGCTATTTAAAGGTTGGAAAAATTACTATATTAAAAAAGGCAATTAAAACAATTGTTTCCATTTCACATAGCAAAAACATTTGTTTTGACATTTTTTGTGTGGAAGTAAATATTTACGACCATAATGAATGCACAATAGAAGGTTTTCAATGAAGACAAGCTGCGTCGCATGTATGATCAATTTGGAGTCTTGTAGTAAGAGTTTTGAAAGTGTATCCTTTTTAGTTTACGTAATAGTACTAGATTTAAACACAAACTGTAATAATGAAAAGCACAGGAAAAGATAATAAAAATTGTACATAATTATTTACACAGATGAACAAATGTGTGATGGCTATAGGGCTTTACTGTAGGTCCATGAGAACATCTTGTAAGAAAGAAACATAAAAAAAATAATAATAAAAAAAAAAATAGAGAGAGAGAGAGAGAGAGAGAGAGAGAGAGAGAGAGAGAGAGAGAGAGAGAGAAAAGAAATAAAGAAATATCAAATTCACCCAAAAGCCCACAGCTTCCTCATGCTTTTAAATAAATCTGATCAAAAATACAAGAATTTTCATTTGTATTTTGGTTACGCTAACAGCTCCCTGTCACATTCAATGAGTCTCATTGCAAAGCAGAGATGAAGCAGCATTCAAATAGTTTACTACAACATATGAACAAATTTGTTTTACATTGCCATTGGCTATGTAAAGGGATAGTTCACCCAAAAATGTAAATTCTCTACTCACCCTAATGCCATCCCAGATGTGTATGATTTTCTTTCTTTTGCTGAACACAAATTAAGATATTTTTCATCTCATACATGCATATAAATCTCAACTTTTACTTTTTCTTCTTTTGTTTTTGGCAATTCACATTCTTTGATCATATCGCCACCTACTGGGCAGGGAGAACAAAATAATAAAGGACTTAAATAATGATCCGTTTCTCACCCACACTTATCATATCTCTTCTAAAGATATAGATTTAACCACTGGAGTCATATGGATTACTTTTATGCTGTTTTATGTGCTTTTTGGAGATTCAAAGTTCTGGCCACCTTTCACTTGCATTATATGGACCTACAGAGCAGAAATATTCTTCTAAAAATCTTTTTTGTGTTCAGCAGAAGAAAGAAAGTAATGCACATCTGGGATGGCATGAGGAGTAAATGATGAGAGAATTTTCAATTTTGGGTGAACTATCCCTTTAAGCTTTAGGTTTTCATTTACAAATTGCTATATGTATTGAGTATCCTAAATAATATAATAAATATAATAATAAAATATAACAAATGAGACCATTGCAAAACACAGATTTCATAATCTGACACAATCATAGTTTAATCCACTCAAGAGACTCATACTCTTCAATATATAGATACAATTGCCCAGATTCTTTACACTTGGAAATCCATTTATTGCTTGATTTACGGGTAACACCTGTCTCACACCTACCATCTCTCTAAATCTCTTGAACACATCTTTGCACTCATGAGACTGAATTTCAGCCACATAATTTATATGCCTGAAAATATCCTCTATAAATTATAAAAAATGTAATTAACAGGGCAAGCAAAACATACAAGGCCATTGTTGTAAATACAGATCATGAACTCAGATGTAATCCCATATCACAATGCACTCTTTTAGCAAGGAGAGTCTGTTCTCTTCATGGCCTCTTTCATCTGATCCCTCTCTCTCTCTCTCGCAGTCCTCGCATGCATCTGGTCCACACCCACCAACTATTACCAGGGTGGGCACATTGCCTTCTCTCACCATTCCCTTGCTCCAATCTGATGCCCACGTAGAGTCTATTCTGCCACTGACAGAGTACAGCCCACCACCTGGGACCACATCATCATAAAATGGAGCATGGCTTGTAGCACAGGCCTCTTCTAGTCGAAGCTTCTGCCAGTGATGGAGCTCAATAACTGTTTTGGTGTAAGAATTAAGGGTCATAACTGCAGCAACCATGCAGCAAATAAAAGAAACCCATGCCAGCCAATTAATTGAGGGCTAAAGGAAAAGACATGAGTTACAGGCAACAAGGGTTGGGAGGGTTACTTTTGAAATGTATTCCACTACAGATTACTGAATGGATGCTGTATAAATTAATTTGTAACATTGTTTTGACTATAAAAACTCTGCCAGTACAGTAAGACAAAATACACATCTAATTTACAAACAACATTTACAAACCTAAATAAGATACTGTGGCAGCGGGGGCGTGGTCAAGCGCCCGTCCGGGAGAGGAAAGCGGTAAGGGCGCTTACACCTGAGCTAAATTATGCCTAACACCTGTCTCTAATTCCAGTGAGCACGAGGAGAGCGGCATAAAAGCAGACACCGAGCCTCCAGTCAGGAGGAGA
>NC_068290.1:27094024-27178701 GCF_025860055.1 Xyrauchen texanus
GACAAGCCAACTCAGTGCGCTTGATCAATATTGTGATTTGTAAAAAGAGAATTAAAAGCTTACCTGGTGCTGAACACCTGTTCCCTGTCCTCCTTCTTGTGGGAAGCATTACAGATACATATAATTGATCTTATTTTAAGGAATTTTAGATATTTTTACGGGAAAACAATAAAAAAATTATTATCAAGAATATGAGTTTTGCCCTATATCAAACGTCTTACTCGAAAAAAAAGAAATTATGATCTAACATGAATTTTCTTGATTAAAAAAATATGATCGTGTCTGGTAACATGTGCATGTAAAATGGCTAGAAAAAGCATTTTAGCTTTACATAAGGTTTATTTCTATTTCATCTGCTCCAAACGTTCTTCAAATGTACATCTCTGTCTGCTCGTATGAATGTAACACATCATAAGAAAGTGTTGCACTGCTGTTCAAATCCACTTTTTTGCATCATTTATATGTATAAATGTTTTCCATCTGAAAGGACTAAATATTAAATGAAAATAAATGACAATAAAATGCAAAGTAATATCTTCAGTAATCAAAATACTTTTTGAATGTAACTGTATTCTAATTACAATTATTTAAATTGTAACTGTAGTGGAATAGTTACTTATATTTTGTATTTTAAATACATAATCCCGTTACAAGTATTACTTTACTCCCCAACACTGCAGGCTACATAATTTTTTAGTGTCTCTTACATCCCTTTTTCTTTACAACCAGCCAGTTACTAACAGTAAAGAAGGTGCTAAAATATTACTTTCAAGCTAATAGCTCAATCTGTGTCTTTGTGTGCCATATTTTTATATATGTGAACAAGAATGATATTTGAGAACTTTGGCAGAGGTGAAGATTTTCAGTAAATAACAACTTAAATTGTTTTGTCTTTTCTTCACACAGAGTTATCATATGGTTACAGACTTGGACTATTAAAGCACATTAGTTATATGGACTACTTTTGTTAATTTTTTGCTTTGTTTTTGGAGCACATTTTTAGAGTTCAACAGTGTCTGTTTCCATTCCCTTTCATTGCATGGAAAAGAGCATTGTGGACATTCTACCGGACCTGGTTTGGAGCATACTGGTTTGGAACAAAAGTAAATTATGAAAGACTTTTCATTTTGGGGTGAAATAAATTAAAATCTGTTCTAATCTTCCATTGCCATAAAAGTTAACATACAGGGTTGAAGTATATTTAGTAAAAAACCGAGTGTACTCACGCAAATGAACAGCCATAGTCCCACGTCTGAGGTCTCTAGTCTTTGGGCCCCACAATTACAGTCAGCTGAAATACAGTGGTGTACATCATATGAGCCACCATTCCCAATAGCCCTAAAAGAAACAAGGGGTTATGAGGAAGAAACAGTTGTGCTGAAGGTACTTTATCCAAAACAATGCTTTGAAAGAAAAGTTTTAAATTTAAAATCAAAAACATCTTTTAATATTGAACAAAAATACCTGAATGTCAATCTGCTCAAGAAAAAGAGACTAATGACAGTTCTCTTACCTGAGAGCACAGTGCATATGGCTGTGAAGGCGTTGATTTTGAGCGTATGCATTTCTTTACGAAAACACATCACCTCCACCCACAGTAGTAGAAAACCCATCCCTGACAAACTGATGTACATGAACTCAGCAATCATTGACAGCCATAGAACGCCTGCAGCAAGAAGAGAGAGGAGCACACTGTACACAAAAATGGCTTGTATAGGCACAGAAACACCATATTTAAATTATTATCTGGTAGAAATGATTTGGCAACACTGTTCTAAATGTTAACATTAGTAAAGGCATTAGGTATCGTGAACTAACTATGAACAATTTTGTTTTTAAATGTTAATAAATAGTTCTACTACTGCTCATTGTTAGTTTGTGTTAGTTCATAATGCATTAAGTCATGTTAAGGTAAACAACTTTTAATTAAAAAAATTATTAATATTTTGAAATTGACATCAACCAAGATTATTACTTTAAGAAAAAAATAAAAAAATTGTAAGTTCATAATACATAATGCATTATGGTTTGTGCATAGAACCTTATTGAAAAGTAAACACACATACACACACACACACACACACACACACACACATCAGTCTCACCATGAGTCTCTCCAGGGGTAAGATCCATAAACCTGCGACATCTTCTCCTGTAAAGTAGCTGGAAAAACAATACCAGTGGAATCCAATGAATTCAATATATCTACACTAGGCTTACTCCATACAACATTGCAATTATTTGCATTTACCTAACACATATACACAAACTGACCATTTTATCAGGAACACTATGATCAAGTCTCATTTATGATTAGGTAGAACAACAGAAAATCTAAAATTCAGACATATCACTTTTGATAACACTTTATTCCTCTCACCACCAATATGTCTTTCACAAGATTCCCAAAATCCTGTGTGGAAATATCGAAAGGTATATTTGTACTCTCCTGTCTCCCATATGACTGCATTGGCCAGTTGCCTCTGAGGAATCTTAGCAAGCTCCTCCTTTCACTTTGGTGATATCGTTCTATTGGATGGCCCCAGGGATCTGGGGTGGGGCTCTCTGAGGAGAAATGAGCAGACAGGAGTGCAGTGACTGAGGTTTAGCTGTAAACATATGTTGTGTCTGCATGCACATGTTTGTGAAAGTTGAAAAGAAAGTATGTTCATGGAATGAACAGAAATTTAGAGCACCATGCTAAAGCCGAATGCAAGTACTACACACAAAGAAGTATACATGGGAGGAAATCAGGGCATCTAATGAGCCAAATGTAGATCATAGAGACCACAATATGCAAAAATATTGCATGATTTTTTTAAATAAACTTTCCTGGAGAAAAAAAGACTTTTGTTAAATGTAGCCAATTACTTTTTATACAGACTTAACAATAAACATATCTGAAACTAGAAAATGTATATAAATGCGGAGTGTAAAATGTCTAGTATTCAGTGCATAATAATATTTATAAACCATGTTTTATAATTTCCTTGCCATTGTTACATCCATATTAGCATTTCAGTTTTACATCAGCATGTCACACAAACGAAGCATTTCAGGTTCAGACCTCAAAACTTGCAATTCAGAACTGGTTTCGAAATCCTCTAATAAAAGCTTTGCTCAGAGACCATCTCTAAGCTGTTCTTTCTGTCTACTCAGATCCTCCGTTTTCCCACAGCAATTATACAGTTAATATCAAACCAGGACATATCATACCTGTAGTGTAAGGCTCGCTGTTGTTCTGGCCACAGATCTTCATCTTGACAGGTGAAAGGCAGAGTGGTTTAACCAACTTGTGCATTCCTTCGCACCAGTATGATGTGCAGAATGCCAGCACAGATAAAGAAAGGGAAGGGAGGTGAAGAAGAGAGAGAGCAGGGAGCGAGAACGTCTGGACATGTGGTCCAACCTGGTGACCAGAGGGAAAGCAGAAGAGAAAAAGCGATAACCAGAAGATGTTGAGGAAGAAGAAGGTGTGAGTAAATAATTCAAGGGATGAATGTCAGCATACAGATGAGAGCAAAACATGTATTGGAAGGGCAAATAAGGATATCAATGACTACCACAAAAACCTGATGGGATGAGAATGACAAAATTACATGAAGCAGAAATGGGTAATAGAGATCCCTGTGACAGATGGCAGGGTAAATAAAGATGTGGATTTACAAAAGGAGAGGGTCAAATGAGGGAAGAACTTTGGTAAGGGACAAAAGAAGGACATATGTCAGACATTTAATTACATATTACAATCATACACATTTAAATCCTCGTCAGTCTATAAAAGCAATTTGAGAAAATAAAGCAAGAAAATGGGAAAGTCCTTGGAAGAGTTCTAAAGGACAGATTATAATATTATTATATCATTGTATTCTTTTATATTTTTCAGTTTGTCAGCTGATTTTTATTTTTGTTTTATGTAATATACTATTCAGGCCTGTGGATAACTTGTATATACTTTCTATTTTTATAATTTAAGTAATTTACCTTTTTTATGTTTTCCTCTACTTTTCATCAAATGTTGTGACATAAATCATTAATTACTTTCACATTAAATGGCTATATTTAGCATTTTAAGACATTATTTAAAATCCTTATGTACTAAATAACTGATTTGTTCACTTTAAAAATCAGAGATGATGAAACAGTACTTCCCCATTTTACATCAAAGACTAATTAACCTTCATAATTATCATTATAAGATTCTTCCATATCAATGAAATTATCAAGACTTAAACTTTTAAAAATCATGTTTATATACTGTTAAATAAATCATATTGCACTATCCCATCTCACTTTTCCTAAAACATCACCCACACAGTACACCATTCTTTGGGATTAGAAATGAAAAAAGGAGAGGGAATTCAAAGGATTTGAAGTTACGTGATGAAATTATTAGTTGAGCTCTTGCATTAAATTACTTGTAATCCTCTAATAATCTATTTTAATGCTGGTCTTTGTAGGTGCATGTTTTTTCAATATTTCTGCTTTGGAAAAAGTTGCATGTCAAAAAATTAAAAACTATGTCTATCCTCAACATAAAATCAGATAACATTTCTTTTCATCTTCATTAATGTTTAATTCTCAGTTTCTATCAATGAACACACAGGAAAGTAAACACATTGTACACTCAATTTCATCAGGTTGATACTTCTTAGCTTGCTATTTGAGTACAGAAATATATATTTCTCTTAAGAAATATCAAAGACACATAGAAGACACAGTACATCTGCTAATCAGAGATTTTACTCAAACCATTTAGTTGAGAGAAAAGTGGTACGAGATGTGATTCCCAACAAAATGCATCATGATGTGAGGGTAATGTGTTTATTCTTTACATGAATTCAATCTCCAACATTGAGCTTTTACAAAAGCTCAGCAGCTAATTAAATATATATCTTACATAAACATAAAATATACCTGTTGATAAATTAAAAAATTATCCTGCATTTAAAATGTGAAATTTACCTGAGCACTTTAAACTCCTTACATCATGCTCACATCAATTTCTTCCTAATTCAATCAATTAATTTATTCCTTTTTATTGCAGTGCAGTTGTCAAAAGACAAGGTCCTTTGGTTGAGCCTGCAGTTTCTCTTCTTATCATTTTGCCCCCCTCCCGCCCCCCCCTTTTTTTTTGGTACAGTCCTTCACCAATCTATTTTTCCTGCCTTTCCTTGAAAATTGGAGTCACAGTCAAACCCCAACATCCATAATCCCTCTTCAGTCCATCTGTCAGTCCTGTCTCCATCTTTGTATCCTTTCTTCTTTTAAATGCTTCCATCCCAACCTTTCTAACCTGCTATTCACACCCTATCTACAACTCTTACATGTGCCTTGTTTGGTCCTGGCACTCTACCCGCCCCCCACTGTAAAAAGTAATCACTGTGTAATACTGAGTATCATATATTGTCATTTTCCCTGTAAACCATTTCTACATGAGCTTAAGTATTACAAACATCTTAATTTGTTGCTAAAGGTATTTAGAGATCATATTATTTCCACCCATAACCTCCCACAACACAACTCCTCTTCACAATTCACTTGTTTCCAATTAGATGACACAACGTTTTACAATAGTATTTACATTTTATTATTTACAACAACAACAAAAAAAAGAAAAAAAGTGAAATGAATATAATCAACAAGTTAAAAAACTATGATGATTTGAAAAGGCAAGTAATTCTGTATGTGTGCAGGTGTATAAATGAGAGAGTGAGCGAGCGACATGCAGAGGCTGCACGGTCATCCCCAGGCCTGGGACTTGCAGTAATGGAGAACTAGTTTCCCATCACTTCCAAAACACTGTAAAACATGGAGAAAAACAAAAGTCTTACTAGGAAATCAGAAACACTCTCAGCCTTCATAGAAATGCTCACCAAACAGACATGAACTTAATTTTACCTTTTTAATTTGAATAGATTAATAGAGGATTGTTACATTTTTCTGCAAGCTTTGAGCTTTCCAACTTATCGTAACCACACTAAGATTGTGATCATGTGCAATTTCTAAAACACAGCATGCTGCAATTACATTTTTTTTTACTCAGAATTGTTTGATGTTTAATTTGCTATTCTGATTGGTGAGCATCTTTAGCACACTTATGGGATCTTGCTATTCAGACAAAAAAAGGTACCAGTGAGAGAACAGAAAAAAAGACCGGGAAGGTGTATAAAGAAAAAGGACAAACAATAAGGCATAAAGAAATAACTGACACTATCATCTTACACTTATGCAAATAACTTTTTCCCTAATGAAATGCGTTTTTGAACACTGAAACTTTTGAATGTAAAATGTATAAGGACAAACATTTGCCAAAATTGCAATTAAAATCTCCAATGTCTATCCTAAAAATCGTGATATAATTTTTTTGTCCATATTGTACAGCCCTATCCTGGACCGTCAGAAATAAGTGAGCAGGAAGATCTTCAAACACTTAATAATGAATGTTAGTAGTGGTTGCACTACTGTTAAAATAACAATCTGAAATTATTCAGCCTACTTTTAGAAACATCCCTTTCAGTTTCCTTAAAAAGCCAGATGGGTGCAGAGAGCAGCAGTTGGGGAAAAACAACAACATATACCTCAAAAAGTACACCCACTTCTTGGTCTGGTGATGGAGAAAATGACTGATTGACGTAAATGAACTGACAGAAGAAGAGAAAAGTAAAGAGGGTAAGAGGATTATCCATCCAGTATTGTAATGCAATAATAAAACATATACTGTATTTAATGCCATGTCCCTTTTTTGTTTGATTACAAAACTGATAATACTTTTCTTGGACTAATATTATAGTATATTAAAAATATTCTAATGCATCTGAAAATGGACAATGTGTGTTTAACTTGACCAAATGCCTTTATATTCTACTGTTAAGTAATCCCAAGGAATGGTATGGCATTTCATTTGCATTTTCCCTTGAACTACTGAGGTTGTCCTAGTGGGAGTGAAAATTCCATACCAATTGTTCGCTAGGCTCCATTTTGAGGAAGCGTGAGATGAACTGCGTGAGTGACTGTACTGTCCTGCCCCTCTCCACAGCCCATTTTTTTGTCTTCATGATGGGTGCGTCACCAACCGCTTTCAACAGCACATCAACTGTTCAACATAAAATGAGGATAATTCAGAAACATCAACATGTCATCATATTCAGAAAATGTACCTGGACCACATTTTCAAACTGTTTCAGACTAGTAATTCCATTAGTAAGACTTAAACATAGTGAACATTTTATAGTCTTAATAAACTTACTAAGTTGTAAACTTAGTAAGTCTAAATAGTTAGTCTTAACAAACCCTATTAGGTGCCATGTAGCTATGTATTTATTTTGTTAAACAAATTCATTGCTCACACCTACTGACAAAAGGAAGAATATATTTGGAATATGGAAATACTTTTGAATTATGCATGACATATTTATGTTCATATACAAATTTTTACCTCCAAATGTCAAATCCTGCCACTTTCCTTTTCTCTAATTTGTTTATTTATTATTATTTTGTTTTATGATCATGTCACATTTAATTATATTTTCTGCAGTGATAGCTTCCACAATCACTAGCTAGTTTTCACGACAGATTAAATATACAAAATGATGCTTTACGCCATGAAATACATTAACATAGGGTTTAGAAACAACTTTGTTTCACGTATCTATGCGTATAGTTTGCACAACTTTTACAAACACTGCCATGAGTAAGAAGCGCCTGCCTGCCTGTACATACAAACTGCAACGTCATTGGCTGGCAGCGCTGTCAATCTTTCAGAAATTGCGGAAGTAGTTAGCTAATGATCTGCCCCTACACGCAAGCAACACAACAGTAGCGTTTAGAGATGAATAACTGTTTCTCTTCTCGTGTATACAATTCAGAAGCATACTCTTTTTCTTCTCATCCGACGATCCAGTATGTTCAGAGACAGTGTGTTGTACTGAAGGCTCATCTTTTTGATTTTCTGTGGGAGATTCTGCGTTGTCAGACATCCTCCAATATACACAGCAGCAACACTACACTAGATACCACAGGCGTACTAATGATTTTTCAAATTAAAAGTTTCTATTTGCAATCTTTTTCTATGATAATTATAATAAATAAAATTCGTTATTTACTTTATATTAATAATTCCGTTTTTATGTATTTATTGAATTTGTATATTATTTAGAACCAATTGTTTTTAAGAAAGCTCATAAGCGACACCACTAGGTATTTGACCTTTACATAAGAAAGATGTATGATTTTCTGCATCAATGCTGATATATTCTGTGTATTCTGCATTTTACACAAGACAGAAAAAATACAATTTTGTGATAAATTGCAGTAATTAACTGCAAAATCCTGTCAGAAAACTGTAGTCCAGAACAAATGTTTATGTGAAACTGTGTGTAGTCCAAAGCGTAGAAAACTTACAAGGAGTAAATTAACTCTACCAGGACCGTAGCTGAGTGAAAGGTGGTAATGATTTGAGGGGCTCAAAGGTCCAGGGGGGCCCACAACAAATTTGAAACTGTATTTTGTGTGCAAAGTATATTTGCACTCTGCACATAAACCAAACTCTGAATGGATTTCCACTCTGTTCCATCTCTGTTTTGGTCCCTATTTTCTACAGCCCTTGAGTAGGTTTTACCTCAGAATATATGGATTCAGTACATACACAAGAAGACTCATCATAAGGTACTGTTGCCATTGTTCTTGAAAGTTTTTAGTGTTTAGGCCTATCAATGAGTAGCTTTATTTGTATTTTAATATTTTTATGTGTGTTGGAATTATATGCAAAATGCTGAAGCAGATACTGTTGCATTTATCCATCCATCATCAACCGCTTATCCTGTGTACAGGGTCACGGGGGGCTGGAGCCTATCCCAGCTAACATTGGGCGAAAGGCGGGGGACACCCTGGACAGGTCGCCAGTCCATCGCAGGGCCACACATAGACAGACATACACTCACACACACCTCCACATCCACATCCACACCTAGGGCAATTTTTTTGGAGACACCAATTAACCTAGCCTGCATGTTTTTGGATGGTGGGAGGAAGCCCAGAGAGAACCCACGCAGACACGGGGAGAACATGCAAACTCCACACAGAAAGGCCAGGGCAACCAGGGTTTGAACCCACGACCTTCTTGCTGTGAGGCGACAGTGCTAACCGCTGCACCACCGTGCCGCCCTCTGTTGCATTTAATTCACCTCAAATTAAACAAGTGCACTGTTTACTTTGTTTACTTAATACAGTTTTTTTCTTAACATTTTTAAAACCAAGGACAACAGTAAATGAACTAAATCAACAGCACCAACGACAGAGTCAGCTAGGCATTCCCATTGAAATGTAGGGAACTGAGAGGAGAGCAAAATATATATACTGTTAAGACTACTTGAGCAAAAGTAGAGACAAAATAGAGAATTTTTTTGTGTTTAATTGATGAAAATGTTTAAACATTATAATCCTGTTTAAACCACTCCTTAAAACGTTGGGCATTATATAGTCCAGTCAATTCTTTTTTGTTTTGTATAGAGCTTTTCAAGACACACATTTTTCAAAGCGGCCTTGTAGAAAATTATGCTGTGACCGAAAATTATGCAGTAATGTCTTTAATGTATCAAAAGACCTCATTGAGCATTTCACATGAAAACGTGAAATCATGCATTAAAAATTAAAAATGCTTTTAAAAATGTGTTGTTATATATAACAATATTATTTGTGTATAGGACCCCAGTGAGCAAGCCAAAGATATATGTGGCAAGGAACCCCAAACTCCATAAGATGTTAGTTAATGGAGAGAAAGAAAAATAATGATAAGGAAGAAAAAAAAAAAACGTTGGAGAAACCAGGATCTGTTGGTGAAGCCAGTTCCCCTGTGGCTATACAGCATGAATACAATGCCAATATTAGTTATCTGTGTACTATGTATGATCTCATGCACTGGGAACACTTCCAGTCTTTCATCATTGTGTTTGGTTACCACACAGGTTTTCAATGGAACATAGAGTAGCTGTGCTAGAAAGAGGAAGTGATGTGATGAGATTCAGCTGCAGCATCCTTTTCCCAGCCAGGATATGTAAGAAACCAGAGCAGAAAAAATTAAAGATCATTAATGTCAGTTCTAACCTTTCAGGCCCCCATATCTTAAAACCAATGCTGGACTTTTTACTTAAAGAGGTCAAACTTTCCATCATGAAGCTTTGAATCATGACATTTGCAATTATATTACAATTTTGATGGTGAAAGTGATAATTGTGGAGATTTGAACAGAACAATGCAGACAAGTTCCGCTTCAACAAGCTCTGCGTGAAATGTTGCAAGACTGGTTCCAAAAGTGTTTTCAATAATTATCGTATTGCATCCATGGCAATAAAACACAATGCATAATGTTGTAAACAGTACACAGAGTAGGCCTACTAAACAAGAGCGTAACCGTCACAATTATACAAATATATACATATATATATATATATATATATATATATATATATATATATATATATATCCCCGGGTTTTTTCATCTCATCCACTATTTATTACTTTTGCCCCCTCTTTCAAACTGTGCCTGCGACTTCACACTTCGTTGGGCTGAAGGTTGTCAACAACTCAAGAAGAAAAGTGCACTGAAACACATCATATAGTTTAAACGAATGTATGAATCTCTTCTGAGAAGAAAACATTAAAAGATAGCACCTCGTCAGTCCTCTAACAACTCACTATAACAGCTGTAAACAAAACGCTCCCATATAAATGTCACGTCACTTCCTTGCCCATCCCAAAAAGAGAGGAAAAAAAATATCGGACAGAAAAGCGACGCGAAAAAAAAAAACAGTAAAAGACGGGTAGAAGAGATATTTAAAGACATATTTGTCTAAAAGAGGAGCAAAGAAGTATAACAACATTGACAAACACACGCTAATCTAGGTAAATTCTCCCTCGTTTTGAAGGAAGCCGATTTGAGAACTCCAGGAAATTTCAGTGGGACGCCCAACTTACTGCTGTCCCACGTTAACTATCTTTTCGTTGTGCTGAACTTTGCTGTTTGAGACTCATTGTTGTTGCACTGTCACAGATTCATTGGACAGGAGGTAGTATTCCTGGGCAAAAGGCAGGACTTCAGCTTAAGTTCAAAACACCACAGGTAAGATTTTGACTCCAATTAAACTGGCACTTTCGTTTTCACCTAATGCGTCTAACAGTTTGAAATTATGCTTTATATTATACATAAGTAGAAACAACCCTGGAATGTTGAATGTTAAAACATCAGTGACCAGATCTGGTAAAGGGGCAGAAATTATTCCTTCCAGCTGTTGCAGTTGTTTATGGCTAGGTCAGGTCACAAAAAGGGCGATATTACTATAAAATATCGATTTTAAAAACCTGGTATGAGTGAAACGCGTTAATTATTCATAAATGAATCATAGAAAGTTAATATTAAAGTAGCTTATACCAAACTATTGACATGCTCTTCAAAATAATTTCCTGTTGGAGAAGAAAGCCAAAGCAGCAGTTGTTTGTAGTAAAGCTAATCATTTATTATTCACTCATTAGCGAAACAATTTGATAAAGTTTATCTGAGACCCTCGGTAAAAAAAAAAAAAAAAAAACACACATAAAAAGCTTTTTTAAGCACGCGCTACAAGTCTGAGCTTGGCTTTGGCGTCGGAGGTGTCTGTCAACTCCTCTTTCTCACAGCTCTTACGCAATCATAGCTCTTTTTGGCGCGCCATATGTGCAACGTGATGTGGTTTTGATACCTGATTATCTATTTAAAAAATATATAGATATAAGTAAAATTGCAGATCTATGAGTGTGAGTCATCATTGGTCCCATCCCACCTCCACCATACAGCTGAGCAATTGAGTCCCACTGTATTTAGTCCACTATTTGAATACTTTAGTTGTCACAATACATTCTTTATAGCCATTTTATTAAACTTTGATTGCAAACCTTTCTTCTGCTGCATCTGATTTTGTCATTTCTTTTCTCAGTTGCTAGCATGCCTCTCCACAAATCATCTCGAACCCCCCGTCTGGACCCCACAATGATCTCCGCTCCACTGGGTGATTTCCGTCACACCATGCACATTGGTCGTGGTGGGGACGCTTTTGGTGACACCTCCTTTCTGTCCAGCCATGGCCCCTCTAGTCCTAATCCCAACTCTGTTTCACCAGCAGCCACTGTAGAGACCACAGAGTTTCAGATGAACCATGGTGAAAATGAACGGACGGAAGAGACCCGACCAAGTCAGCTTCAACATTCAGATTCAGTGTCCTCCTTTGACCTCGACTTGGATTTAGGGCCATCCATTTTAGGAGATGTACTGGGAGTGATGGATGGACTGACACTGGGCTCTGATTGGACAGGGGACAGAGACAGTGAGGAGGTGTTTATTTCTGGCAAGAACACAATGGATGTCATGATGTCACAAAAGAGTGCTGAAAATAACTTGAATAAATGGAAGAGAATGGAAAGTATGACCAAAGAGGTGTGCCAAATAGATGAGCAACTAAATGAGGTGAATGGTGTGAAATCAAAAGGGCTCAGGCCCAAAGTGCGATTCAGCGACAAACGGGATGAGATCATTGGTCGACAAGATGTAATTGAGGGGCTAGATGTGGAAGGTGAGGAAGACATGTGCTTGAGACCAAGAAACGGGATGCAGGAGATCAGTGGGAGAACTCCTTGTGACAAAGACCCAGGACAACCTGAGCTGAGTAATCGGAGGCTGGACAACACTCCAAGCCCCTCTTCTTCAGTGAGCTCAGAATATGAGGGAGTCTCGCCATTGGACAGGAGGAGAAAAGGCCAGCATGTTTCAGAAACAGATTCAGAAGAGGAGGGGGCAAATGGACAACAAGGATACACTTTTGAGGATGAGTTTGATGATGAGATTGGCTTATAAGGACATTTAAGGACCAAAAACAAGTTGTGTTATTGGCATCGTTGATGGGTCATGGCATGTAACAGATCTCTTATTATCATGATTCTTAAAAAATTCAAAAAATTGGGAGCATTTTCTACATGAGGCAATAACTGGACTAGTTGGAATTTTTACAATGAAGTTTACAATGGTATTTGCTCATAATTGGATACACTTACAGTTTTGTCTTTGAATTGTAACATTTTGAAAGTATCCATGGACAGATGTCTTAACAAAAAGAACCCAAGAACAAGTCTTTTCAGACCTTTAAACTCTCAGCCATATCAAACAGATTTATTGATCAATATTTCCACTTCACAGGTCTATTATAGGGCACTTTACCTTTTTCGATTAACTGGAAACTGATTAAATCTCATATGGAGAGGGAATGCTGGAGTTAATATAACATGGAATGTAGGTTATGCTAAGAAACATATTTCTAAAAAACAAGTACAGAGTCATACATATATATAAATTATGGTTATATATGCAGTGCCTTACACAAAACGATTTTTTCCATTACAGCACATATATTTTTGTTTTTTGCTTAGTTTCACTGAAAAGCCAGTGATGAAGCTTTTTGTTTGTTGTGTGAAAATGCATTCACAAATGCTGGAATTTCATCTTGGGAGTTTTTCATCACTACTTTACACACACATACCCTAAAATGAGCACAATCAATTAAAAAAAAAAATAATATAAATGAATCACACCAGTTATACGCTACAAAAATGGTCCTAAAGCTAAACAAGTACAAAATGTGTAGTTTTTTTAAACTGTGAATGACAACCATCTGGCATATTCTGGTTATTTACGGGGTCTCGCTCGCTCTCTCTTCTTTTTTTACGATTTTCTCCCCAATTTTGAGTGCCCAATCTCCATGCTCTCTTTAGTCCTCATGGTGGCGTAGTGACTCACCTCAATCCGGGTGGTGGAGGACTAATCTCCCCTCCGCGTCTAAGACATCAATTCACGCATTTTATTTTATGGTTTGTTGAGCGTGTTACCGCCTTGAAATTTGTACGAAGTGTTGAACAGCCGTGAATTTCAGGTTGATCTTGTTACGGTTGATGTTGAAACCTTGTAACTGTCAGCTGTAATAAATTAAATCCCCATGAAAATACGATACGTAATAAAACAAGATTTCATTAATGGCATCTTTAGCCGATGTAAATAACATAATTTTTTTAAAAAAGGGGCAATAAATAAATACGAATATAACAGGCTGAAAAAATAAACATTTATTCTTTTAATATCTTATATATTTTGTATGTTGAAACTTGACACCGTACACAGGAAAGTGCACTTTAAGATCAGTTTCATGCTGAAGAAGAACGTTTTTTACATGATTTCTCCTGTAAATGTTAACGAGTGCCAACATCATCATATATGTCGAAAGTACTGAAACCTGTCATGCAAAACACGAGCTCATTGATGCCATTAAATGAATCTGCTTTTTAATTCCATCCGTTTCTCCTGGTTGGAGGTTTCCGTAAATATTTAGTTTATAAGTAGTTTTACGTTCTGCCTAAGTTTGATGGTGCAACGCTCCTTTAGTAGTAGCGTAAATTGTGACTTAGTGCCCATTTACGCCACAACTAGGCTAAGTTATACTTTACGTATAGCTGGTGCAACCGCTCCCAGGGATGGTAGTCAGCATCAATACTTACCCGAGATCTCGCTCTTGACCAGATTAAAAAAGGGAAGCATGAAAAGCGTTACACGGTTGGGTTTATTTGCAAACACAGTTGATCTCACCCTTTCTTACTTTCACATTTATTTGACTTAAATAGAAAAGGATAATCACAGACAATCAAAAATTCATTTAAATTGACTCAAAATCCTCACTGTACATATTAAAAATTTTGTAGATAAGACCAAAATATGTATTTTTTTTTTTTTTTACTTGTGGTATTTTTGCACTTTTGTAAGCATGCTATTGTTATTGATATTATCTTGATGTTAAGATCTTCAGGTAAATACATGAATATTTTACTACCATCCTCTTTAAATCCCTCCAGTTTTGTTTTGATTGCATGTCAGCACAGGTACATTTTGTGAAGATGTTTACAGGACTGTTTGATTGGACCATTCAGAATCAGAGTAAATCCCCTTTGTTATCATTAAGTCCCTTTAAAATTATTAATTACTGTTATGGATTGTTTGTAACTTCAATCAAACATCTAAAGAAACAGCATTGAATTGTTGAACCAATTAAATCTGGACAGATGTAGATGTGTTAGAGCAACTGCCACTTAGAACCCAAAACCATATTTATTTTACCAACTGCATCAGCTGCAAAACAACTTAAAAAGACCTACTTCCTCAAAGATCCCTACTTCACACATACATTTGAAGGCATCCTTATGCTGTTACAAACTTTCCCTCTTTCTATTCAAAGTCTTTCATTGAGACTTATGATTTGCAAACAGACTTGCAGTCTGCCATGAGAAGCTTTAGATGGAAACAAAAAACTGTTTCAAATTTGCCTGACATTTGAAACAGTCTAAAATTTATTATAATTCCTTAGTGGTTCTTTTTAAGTGTCTCTTTTTAAACCCTACATAAAAACTACTACACAAACAACACACATGTATTAAGTATGCCATAAAGTTTCACTTTTCTATAACGGGTATACGTTTGGAAATTAGTATTTACACGAGTCCTAGACATTCACACATCCATCTATGTTCTTTTAAAATCATATGCATGCACGCTCATCCTGCCAGAAACAAACAAACATCCAATCTCTCCCCGTCTCACACACACACAAAGAGTTATACAGCAATAGTTCCAAATACATTGAATCCCGACAAAGCCATGGAAATAAGAACTCCAAGAATATGTGGATACCAGTGGACCTCCTTTACTTCCTTCTGCCCCTGGTGAAGGAACAGTAGCTGTGGTAGCAATTGTTTCAAGCCCTCTGCCTGTCCGCCCATGTCACATGATTCCACTGATAGGTCCCACTGGCTGATGACATCATCTGATCCGGATGCAGCAAACACACAGGAGTCAACAGGGCTCCACTCCACTGAGGTCACAGGTGCACTGTGCTGTTTAAAACTGGCCACTGGACAACTAGACTGAGGAAAAAGTAAGACAGAGCAGACAGAGATGTAGCATAAGAAGAAAGATTAGGAGGCAATAATAGGTGTGACAGACACACAGAAAGGTTCCAGAGAGACAACACGGTGTCATGCTGCGTCTTGTAGAAAAGGCTCAAATTTCATTTGAGGAAAATGAAACTATTTGAAGGGCTTAGGTATAAGCTGCACATGACTGAAATTCATTTTTAAATCATATTAGATACCCTATTTGAATAATTTGTGTAAAATGTATTTAATAAATCATATTTGAGCTTTCCTGAGTTAAATTTGAAAGAGTACACCGTATTTATCCAAGAGATATTAAAATAAATGTGACCACAATTATCATTTTGCTGAAAACTTTATAACACAAGTATTACACAAAGTAACACAAAAGTTCCCATTGGTTAATGGGGAATTTGACTTCCTTTAGCAATACATACATGTACTACTGCTTGGCTTAAGAGAGGTTATTTACCAAAGATTGAATGCAATAATAATTTTGTTTTACTTTGAGTATGCTTTAGTTGGAAAATAACAATAATATTAATATTAATATGCCTTTCCTCATGCTCATCCTCATCTGGAACTGTCTTAAGTCCCAAACTTTCAGGAGACCATCATCAACCCCAGACAAAATGAAAGGTTCAGTCCGGTTCCAACTGACAACATTGATGTCTGAAGAATGAACCTCATTGTCTGAAAGCATAGAATTAGCTGGTGCCCTTATGTCCCAAATCCGAACAGACTGATCCACCGAGCATGATGCAAAAACCTGGATGAAAAGTGAAGCACTAATGTAGCACATTTACCCAATATTTCTATTTTTGTACATATTAAGTATTTTAATATTTAAATCTTTCTCTATTGATTGACATACTGTGGCTTCAGTAGGTGACCACTGTAGATCCTCAACAGACTGAAAGGCCATTGGTCAATCTCCCAGGACGTCCCACCCTCATGTGGCTCCCAGACGTGAATGTTATTCTTGCAGTCGCAATTACCAAACATCCTAAGGAAATTCAAAATGAAAGGATTATTTATTAACAATGCAATAAAGACTAGAAAAATGTAATTAACTGACCTAAATCTTAGACCCGTTTACACCTGGTCACTCAAATGTGCCTCTTGTGAACACTTGTGTTCGGATTTGGAGGGGAGGGTCTCTGATTTCACGACGACATACATCAGTCACTATGTCAATGTCTTCCTGCATGATAATAAAGCACAACAAAGTCAGAAAAGACAAAGAAAGCGTGAAAAAAAAGCATGATGTTTCTTCCAGATGCAGCTGAAATTTAATCAAAGCACAAACGCAACATTTCTTGCAGAATTATACCCCACGATGGGGCGGTGATTTTCGTTTATAGCTGCTCGTAACCAGCAAAGTTTAACATTTTTGTTTTAGTGCAGCGACCGATTTACAGGTGAGGGGTGGTGCTTCGCTGCTGTCCGGTTCTGAATGCTGTACACATTCAGGACGGATTTGCTTTTACACCTCAAATATGATGCTGTCACACCTGCTTTTGATCACATTTGTATGTGGGTTTTAGTGACCCAATCACAAAACATTTTAGACCCCTTTTAGACCTGTATTTAATGCTGACCACATGTGATCGATCACCTGAAACTCATCTTAATACCAGTTGTGAACAGGATCTTAGACCTTAGCCTGATTAGTCCATAACTTTTTTCTCTTTGACCAAGTCCAAGTCCTGTCTGTCTCTTCACAAAACTTTTAAAGCCTAGTAAAGTCAAATATAGGGTTACGGGCTAACCTGGTACCTTGGGTGAACAATCAATGGCAAAACCTTCTGTAATGTGTCCAGAAAAATTAAAAGAGGTGTGGCTTCCTTCTGCAGCTTGATGAAGGCCGACATTGATGAGGAACTGTGCACTTCCTCTGTTGAGTTCGGAGGTCAAAAATCTCCACTTGCCCTTTCTCTGACCAGACAGCAGACAATGTCTGCGCCCCTCACTGGGTCACCCGATACCGTATAAACATCAAAATGGGGTTTTGTCTTATGACAATTCAATAAAGCAGCACAACACAAAACAATGTTAGAAATTCAAAATATTATACTGAATATGATTTCTGATTTGCATACAGTAAAGCTAAAAACATTTGAATAAGGTAAATAAATATATATTAAAAAAACTGCACTTACTCTGACTCGGGCTGTTGATTCACATCATAATGTGGCATCATGGCAAGCTCCAACTGTGGTTTCTTGTCCTCATCCTCTTCATCACTTTCTCCATCACTGCTTCCATCCTTATCTTTTTCCTTGTCAGTTCCATGCAGATTGTGCATCCGCATGACAATAAGTCTGGATACAGATTGAGAAAATCATCTGTTGGGACTTCTTGGGAAGCCAAACACCTCAAAGCATGCAGTTTCTTTCATTTATTGAAATTGAGTAATAAAAATACCAAGCTCTGGCTGCAGTCCTGTCAGTCTACCTGTTGCTAATTGCAATGTCTGCCTGAGTCCCAGCACAAAGCACCATAGAGAGAGGAAACTGCTCCCAGCCTTCTCCTTCACCATCATGCACCACATCAAAACTCAGACATGGGGCACCTACAAGGGAAAGAGACTGTTCATTATTTTTTTTAAATTTTTTTTTTATGTCACTTTGGATAAAAGTAAAAGCACCTACTAAATGTAAATCACTCAGATTCTACATGGAAGACTTCCAAATAGGTTTATATTATTTTGTTGTAAAGAAATAATATTAGAGCAATGCGTCCATGTTTTTTGAACAGAAAACATTCTTGGTCACATACTTCATTATAATTAATGGTTGCAGATTTTAATAATACAAAAAAAATAAAAAAAAATAAAAATAAAAGTAAACACGCAACACATACTGGGACGGAGAGAAATTTAAGTATCGCATCAGCCGAAAAGACATTTATTTGTGTTGCAAAACCTCTAAAGGCCTGTGGATGTACCATGGCAGAGTGATGCTCTCAGGTGGCAATACCAAGGTACTGAATGATTATTATATACATATACTAAGTATATGGATAATATATTTATACGATCCCTGAATGTACTTTAAAAATAGCATGGTACAACCATGCCCGGTGCATATAAAAATAACCATGCTTTTGCAATGTCTAAAAAGCATGGTAGTACCCAAATATTTTTGGTACTTTTTTGGAGTGACAACATGTATTGGCCCCCTGTCGGCAAAACACAATACATGTATTGATAATCGACATGTCAATGTTTGCAATAGTATCCAGCTGCAGACCCGCAGCACCACCAGTTTCAGAACCCCAGTTTCAGAACCCCAGCGCCAGAACCTGAAGTGAGGGGCGGAGCTTACGTTCAAAACCGAGTAGCGCCACCTAACGTTTTGGAGAGTACTTTGCTTTTATTACAAACGAAACATCATACTTTATATGTATGTTATAATGATTCTTTAAGGTACAGTACAATAAGCATTTTAAAACATTGATCTTGTGTAATATAATTGTATATAGTTATCCATTTCATTGTATTATGAGAGTTACTTCCTGATCATGATGGTGAAAAAAATGCTTGAAACTTATGGGCATTTTATATAAAATATACTTTATTTCACAAGAACATGTGCAGCATGCATTTTTCTTTATGTAAAATAAAACATGTCAAAAAACTAAAAAGAGAGAAAATTCAGCATAATTTTAAAAGAAACAATAAAAATATATACAACAAATGACCAATTCACCCCTAGGCCCATTTTATCATGACAATCCTGTATAAATTAAACTTAAAATGTATCAAATGAGGAATTCACTCTCAGGCCCATTTTGTCCTTACATTCTTGCTAAAATAACTCCATGTCATCCCTGAACACAAAATGAAATAGAAAGGGCTCTCTGGAAGCTTCTGACTGTTCCAGGAGATTGTTGCGGGCCTTTTCCTTGTGGTCTTCATTCATTCGAAATGTCTCTATAAGAGATGAAAGCACCACACAATAATCTCAACGTAAAAAAAAAACCTCAACTATAAGGTAACATTAACTCACAAACAATGCATATAACAGAGGAACGTGGAACAAACACTTTAACACCTTCACAAGATGTCTTCAAAACGTCACCGCAAGGCTCATTTACAACTTACTATATGCGATAATTTTTCACAAAATGATGTCAAAAACGTTACACAACTCACCATGCTCTCCGCCATGCTTGTCTCATTGTCAAAAACTCCACCCCTCACTTCAGGTTCTGGCGCTGGGGTTCTGAAACGACTCGGTTACTAACGTAACCTCGGTTCCCTGAGAGGAGGGAACGAGTATTGCGTAAGTAGCTTACGCTATGGGAAAACTCAGTTTCTCGAGAAATATTGAAGTCTTTATGTAAAACGCATTGCAGCTGCACAGCAGACAGTAATGAGCGAGGCAGCTCGGTCATTGGCTGTGCTGCGGCAACTGCTCGAACCAATGACGGGGCGACTCTGAACGCACGACCAATGGGCGCACGCCTCGCGTTCGCGCGCTCAGAGCCCGACGAAATTAGCATAGCCAGGCTATATAATGGGCACCCCGTCATACGAGTTCCTTTAGGTTCAATCGACTGAAGCGAACTGACCAAGCACAAGCACGGCAGCTTAAGCAAAACTCGTTCCCTCCTCTCAGGGAACCGAGGTTACGTTAGTAACCGAGTCGTTCCCTATCGAGAGGTCTCTCCTATTGCGTAAGTAGCTTACGCTATGGGAACACCATGTAAAACGCTATGGGAACACCATGTAAAACGCCGTGCATGCTGACTTCGCTCTATAAAGCCAGAGGCAGATGCCTGAGCCTTAAAGCAAAGTGATTATTCCACGAGCCGGCCAACGGCGAGCTACATAATGGGATATTATAGAGCGCCCTTCCAAGGTGGTCCATGGTGGGCGCTCATAGTACAAACACAAGCACATATCTTATGTACTGAGTTTCCTATGTGCTGATATGCATAAAAAATCCTTTAAGTCAGTCAGAGACGGACCTTGTAAGGGAGGAGATAATGCTCAGCATATACATACTCCAGTCCATTCTACAGTCAGGCTGATAGAATGTTGGAATGCAATGAGGGGACCTGTAGGTTATAAAACCTGATAAATGTTGAAGGCGAGGCCCAGCCTGCCACGCGACAAATATCTTAAATGGGTATCCCACTCAACCAAGCCCACAAGGAGGCCATGCTCCTCGTAGAGTGAGCTCTGACGCCTAAGGGGCATTGAAGGCCCTTGGCTTCATAAGCTAGCGCTATAGCATCCACTATCCAGCGCGATATTCTTTGCTTTGAGACTGCGAGACCTTTAGTGCGGCCGCCAAAGCATACTGAATAATTGTTCCGTCTGTCTGAACAGGGCAGAACGTTCCAAATATACTCTGAGCGCCTGACGGGCAGAGTAAATTAGCGTCGCTTGGTCTGCTGGGGACGATAAGCTGCCAGAGATATCACCTGTGCTCTGAAGGGTGTGGAGAGCACTTTAGGAATATACCCGTGCTTTGGCCTAAGGACAACTCTGCAGTCGTTAGGTCCAAATTCCAGGCAAGCAGCTTGATGACAGCATGTGCAGGTCAGCCCACTCTCTTGACTGAAGCGAGCCAGCAAGAGTGCAGTTTTGCTGTTTAAGGTGCACGGTTCGGAGAGGTTCTAACAGGGCACTCTTGAGTCGCCCAGGACCATGGCCAGGTCCCAGATCGGCACCGAGGGGGGCAAGGAGGGTTCATCCTCCTAGCCTCTTAGGAAACGAATGATTAGATTGTTTTTCCCTAATGAATGTCCTTTATCAGGATTGTGCGACGCCGCTATGGCAGCCACATAGACTTTGAGCGTGGAGGGTGTGCGACCGCCTCCAGCAGCTCTTGCAAAAAGGCGAGTACACTTGGTATCTCACACGATTTGGGGTTCAAGCTCTTGGTATCACACCAGTCACTGAACACTTTCCACTTTTGGGCATATAAGCCTCGTAGAGGGTGCTCAGCGCCTCAGTGATGGTTCTCAAAACTCCACTGGGGAGGTTCTCGGGAACCCGTTGAGGGGCCATGCATGGAGGGCCCTCCATAGAGTGCAGGGAGCTCAACCTAAGTCCACCCTGGCGATTTATATACTGAAACTACCGTCATGTTGTCCGTTCGGACCAGGACGTGTTCGCTTTTCAGGTACGGAAGCAGGGCTCTGAGAGCCAAGGCGACCGCCTTCATTTCCAGACAGTTTATATGTAGGCGCTTTTCCGGGTTTGACCAAAAGCCGGAGACAGGCCTGCCCTCGTAAAGGGCCCCCCATCCTATTTTGGAGGCATCTGTCGTGATAATTTTTCTCCGCGTGTTCACGCCCAGACTCACGCCGGTTTGATACCAGTTGATGGCTTTCCAGGGCGTCAGGGCTTTTATACAGCCGTGATTCACTCTGATCAAAAAGTGGCCCGAGCGACACGCGTGAGTGGGGACACGGCTCTTGAGGCAGCGCTGGAGAGGACGCATGTGCAACAATGAGGCCATGAGACCGAGCATTCTTTGAAATCGTTTGACGGGGGCGCGCGCACCCTTTCTGAATGATGTTGCAAGGCATCGAATAGAGAGCGCGCGCTCTGATGAGAGGCGCGCTGTCATCTGCACTGAGTCTAGCACTATTCCCAGAAGAGATATTCTGGCTGGGGGATAGCACGCTCTTTGCAAAATCAATTCTCAGACCCAGGCATTCTAGATGGCTGATAATCCAAGATCTGTGCTGCCGTTAACTGACCCTCTGATTGTGCTATGATTAGCCAATCGTCGAGGTAATTCAGTATTCGCGACTCCCGCTGTCTCAGGGGAAAGTGCCGCGTCCATACATTTCATGAATGTACGGGGGCCAATGATAGGTCGAATGGTAGTACTGTGTACTGGTATGACTGTCCCTCGAAGCTGAATCTCAGAAAAGGCCTGTGATGAGGCGCTATCGAATGTGAAAGTAAGCGTCTTTCAAATCCACTGATAGAAACCAACCCCGGGCTGAACTTGCGCGAGGATATGTTTGGTTGTTAACATTCTGAACGAGCGAATCATAAAAGCTTTGTTCAGATGTCTGAGATCTAGGATGGGGCGGAGGCCACCGTCCTTTCCAGGACGAGAAAATAGCAGCTGTAAAAACCCGCCTCGCTCATAGAGGGAGGAACAGTTTCTATAGCGCCCTTCTCTATCAGTTCGAGCACCTCGGTGCGTAGAACATGTGACACATCTTTCCTCACTTTCGTCTCGACCACCGCTGAAAAGCGGGGTGGTCTCGCGAGCGAATTGAAGTGAGTAACCGTGTTTTATTATGTTCAAAACCCATTTTGGCATGTCGGGGATTTTTTCCCAGGCTTTTGCTCGCACAGATATGGGCTGAATGTTGGCTGGGGGCGTGTCGCAGTGACGTATGGGCCCCACCGGCAAATTGCCTTGTGCTAACACTGAGTTTACAGCTCCCAGAGGTGCAGGTTTGCGCTGAGCAGCCGTGTTGAGTGCCGAGTGCAGGGGTGCGTGTGAGCTTACAGGCACGCACGCTATATCCGTAATGCTCGCATCGTGAGCTGGAGAAATGTTTGAAACTGTATAGACAGTGTTTACAGATGGGGGGGCTCTTAGCGGGGAGTTTCTTGGCTCGCGCGTCGCATCTGTGATGCTTGCGACATGAGACAGAGAACTGTTTGAAACTGTATGTGCAGCGCTTATGGGTGGGGGTGCATCTACTGTAGTAGGCACGCGCGCCACTTTCATAAAGCCTCCGCCATGGCGGAGTGTTTTTGGCCATGCATACAGTGTTTGTAACTGTGGAAATGCGCACTTTAGTGTGGACACGTGACCCCTTAGTAACACAGGCAGAAAATGTGCTAACACTGAGCTTACAGCTCTCAGAGGCGCGGGCGCGCGCTGAACAGCTGTGTTGAGTGCAGGGGTGCGTGTGAGATTACAGGCTATCTCCGTAATGCTCGCAGCCGGAGAAATGTTTGAAACTGTATAGACAGTGTTTACAGGTGGGGGTGCATACATTGTAATAGGCACGCGCGCCACTTTCATAAAGCTTCCCGCTCTTAGCGGGGAGTTTCTTGGCTCGCATGTCACATCTGTGATGCTCGCGACATGAGCCAGAGAATTGTTTGAAACTGTATGGGCAGCGCTTATGGGTGGGGGTGCATATACTGTAGTAGGCACGCGCGCCACTTACATAAAGCCTCCCACTCGCGGCGGGGTGTTTTTGGTCATGCATACAGTGTTTGTAACTGTGGGAGTGCGCACTTTAGTGTGGACACGTGACCCCTTAGTGACACAGGCAGAAAACGACTCTTGTGATTTCTGTGTGTTGCCGTTAAAACGGCATTTGATTGCAGGTGAGCGAGTTCTGTGACTGGCCCATTGACTGCTGTACAGACATTTCCAGCCGCTTGTAAGGGGACTGGGTAATGTTTTACACGTTTTGCTCGCTGCAGTGAAGCTTTCAGCGAACTCTCTTACCGTGCTGGTGCCCGTGCCCGCTAATTTCGACGGCGCGGGGTCGAAGGCCGAGCCCGGCCAGTCGTCGGATGCAGCGCCAATTGGAAAGGCTGTCATCCTTTTCACCGTCGTCCCCTGGCGCGCCAAACGAGATGAGACCCACCGCTCTGTTGGAGGGGTGCTGGTCCGTCTGCATGAATTGGACTGGCGGCGGGGAGTTCTCGGGTGGTGGTGAAGTACGCGGGGACTGGCCTAGCGTGACGTCACTGAAGTCCGCATGTTCTGGCGGCCTCCGTGAGCGGCTCGAACAGAGGGGACGGCAGCACGGTGGTAGCAGGCTCGTTCGCGGCGAAGGCGGCGAAGCGAGCGCGCGGCTCGTTGAGGCCCAGGGAGTCACATTCGGGGCATCCGCTTCGAGTGAAAACAGCTTCTGCGTGGTCAGGTCCCAGGCAGCGAGTACAGATAATGTGATGGTCCCTGTCAGGAAGAAGGCCTCTGCACGAGGCGCAGGTCGAAGGCATTTGGAACAACGCCTCGAATTTGCTCTTTTACTAAATACAAAAAGTGTCGCAAAGGCGAACACTTGCAAACTAGCTTAGTAAAATGGATATAGTGATGCGCGTAGCAGATGGCTTCGAAGGCGGCTGAAGGCGCCGGCGTCCTCTTAGCAGTCCTGCTGTATAGGCTTGTCAACGGCAGGCAAAAGACTCCAACAATTCGGAGGATCCAGCGAAGAGGAGGTCTTTGCTGATGGAGATTAAATCTAAAGGAACTCGTATGACGGGTGCCCATTATATAGCCTGGCTATGCTAATTTCGTCGGGCTCTGAGCGCGCAGAGTCGCCCCGTCATTGGTTTGAGCAGTTGCCGCAGCACAGCCAATGACCGAACTGCCTCGCTCATTACTGTCTGCTGTGCAGCTGCAATGCGTTTTACATAAAGACTTCAATATTTCTCGAGAAACGGAGTTTTCCCATAGCGTAAGCTACTTACGCAATAGGAGAGACCTCTCGATAGGGAACTGGTGGTGCTGCGGGTCTGCAGCTGGATATGTCTCAATGTTTGTGGTAGTGGTGGGGTATGTTTAGCAACAGTGACCTGTTTGGCACTCGTTAAACATGGTATGAGTAGCGGTCCACCTCTAGCTATTATCCCGGCTCTAGCGGCTTCAGACCAGGGACATAAACCTTGGCCTCTGCTTCTCAGTTCTGCCCATCTCCCTCCATATCATCCTCGTCACTTCCACTCGCCTCCATTTCCTCAAACTCACGCTGTCAAAGTAAAGGTACTTTCAAGTCAAGTCAGTCCACTCGGCGGCCATATTTAGAACGCTCCCGGGAAGGCTGAGCAGCTGTTTTCTATATACACAAACGGCATACACGTACAGCTTCCCTCTATCTGAATGGGGAAAGACTGACATTTCCAAAACAGGTTGTCAAGATTAAGATCAAAGAACATATTTGAAATCAGCAGTAATAATTTGAAAACATAAAATGTTCTTCTTTAGCTCAGGTCACGCTGGAAAAAGGCTAATTTTCAGATTGGTTCATGCGCATTCTCGAGTTGGTAGACTGGCGAACTCTGTATCCAAAAGCTGATTGGCTCTTATTACACGTAAGCCGGACTTGTTTTTCTACTACAGTTGGTCGTTGCAATCTCTCACATTCATTTCTTGTCCGTCTCTGCTAAACAGCCTCTGGCTCTGTACATAGTTGGAAAATATCCAATTAAGCTGAATAGCGGGAATTGTTGCTGTCCCAGAGAGAACGATTACCAGCAAACGTTGTCATATATTCAGTGCCTCTAAAATTTTACAGTACAAGGGTTGTTTATAAAACATTGCTTTATTTCCCTTGGTGGCACAAGATTTACTACATGATGATCTAACCTTTAAAATGTGTTTTGTCGGTGTGACCTATTGTTTTCAGGTTGATTAAGTGATGTTAAACAATGTCTTTTAAGAAAACTATTTAATTGATGTTACCAAATGAAGCACAATTTTAGACCAACCCACTTCAAACAGAGAATGGCTGTATGATGTAAATTCAAAGGTCTGGATGAATCTTAGATTTCAGCTATGTGTATGTAGCTAAAGGGTAAAGTTTTATTTGGTGTGTGCTTGTTGTGGACATGTCTGCCCCCAGCTATAGTGTGGTTAGACAGCAGAAGTGTGTAAACAAAAGCTCTCTGTGGTGTGCTGTTGTCTGTGCCATCATCTGCAAGTCCCTCCTTCCAGCTGATACTAGAGAAAGTCCTCATACACAAACTCGAAAGAGTACAAAAAGTACTTGTGCTTTTGGAAACAATTGTAATAAATGTTTAATACTGGTATAATATGACAGAGAATAACTTTTCACTTGTAGTCAGTCAGTTAAAGCTATAATTTATAAATCTACACATAAAACAGACAAAAACATCTACACAAAAAACCACATTTTTAAATTCATTTGAGTAAAGCATTGGCAAGCTTTATGGACAGTCTCCAAGTCAACAAATCAATAAATGTAAACATGACATTTAAAAAATGTCTTTATTTATTAAAAAATATATATTTAAGTAGCTTGATAAGCCAACACTGATGCTATGATTTCTGTTGCAGATAGAGCACTCTAAAGTCTTATTGTATTTATTTTAGTATTTTAATGTAGTTGTTGCACACTGAGCGATAATTGGAGAAAATGGCTTTTGGCTTCATGAATTCTTTAATTTTCTAATACTACATTCAATGTTAAAAATGTTTTGTTGACAGCTTCCACCGGAATGATCATGTGTGGCACATTAACTGTATATGATGAAAGAATTACTGGATAAGTGATATAAACGATCAGTGCAAAGAACTGATGCAGGAAAAAACATCAAATATCATATGTGTGTTTGTACATAGTTTCGGTAAAAGTGAACACAGCGAGACATCATACAGGCCATGTGTCAGTTTAAAAAAAAAAAACTTTTCTCCAACAGAAGCGAATCTACAATTGCTGATTTTCAGAAACCTCCAGAAATAATGAACCACTTGATCCAAAGAGAAATTTCTGACAAGCTTTTTTACGGTTTTAGCATTCAAACTGACTAACGTCAAAGAAACAAAGTATCAGTCATTGAAAAGTGAAGCCTTGAATCCTTTTGGTCAAGTTTTGTGTCATATTTATAACAGACTTCCTTGACTTCCTCTCTCATCGGATCATATTGTTGTCACACATGTTGCTATCCATAGAAAATGCAAGGTCCACCAAGAGAAACCTGGGAAAGATGTCTTAGTATAGCCATTAGTCAGACCATGGTCAAACTGGCTTTTAGCTATCTCTCCTTCAATTACAGTCTCCTGCACATCCACCAGTTCACTATTGTCAACATTCCCTTCCTCCTTTGATGCCAAATTTTCTTGATCCTCTTCACTTGGTGTGGGAAAAATGCAGTCATGCTCTCCAAAAGCACAATCCAGATTGAGCCATCTTGAGAAGAGGTCTGAGGTGAAGGAGAGCAGACATTTAGGCGACGACTGAATAGATGGAAAAGTAGAGAAATCTGGACGTTCCTGAAATTTCTGTTTACAGAAGGAAAATTTTAGTCAGTGGAGAGAGAAAAAATCTTGGGAGAAACCAGACTCCACTGGGGGAGCCAGTTCTCCTCTGTCTAACATACCATAAAGAAATAAAAGCTTAGCAAGATAACTTGCTATGATCGAAGGGGTGTTACAGGCATATTCATGTACAGACAATGCAAAAGACCACTGACCTTGTCTGCTATTTCATCCAGTTTGAGTTTCAGCTCGCTGATGAATCTGTGTTTGAGGTGGATATTATTGAGATGCCGGAGAAGCTGAGTCCAGGAATTAGACAGGAGCACAGCAGCACTGAACACACAGCACTGAACTCAGACAAAAACATAGACACAGAAACACACAAGTAATACAGATGTTTGAGGTTAGCTACTAGAAGCAACATTTAAACATAAGCATATTCATCTTGGGTCTTTGTAACAATTAATAAACACAACCATAGAAAGTGGGAACTTTCTAAACATATATGGAGCTGTAATTCTTACCGGCTCATTACACAGAGTGCTGTCATTGAAGTAGTGAGACACAACGTAATTTTTGGGAAACACTTGTGGCTGCAAAAATATTGAAATGTAAAATTTTATTTTCTTTAATAAATACACAATAACCAATTTTTAAATCAAAATACATGGCCTCTCACTCTCTAGAACTACAATACCCATTATGCTCTATCCAAACATACAGCTTGTACTCCCATACAGCTTGCAAACTTTTACTACTAATTTCTCACAATATGGGTGTAGGAGAAGAGTAAAAAAGCAACACGTTACTTATTTAAAAAAAGTAAAGATATTATGGTGTAAAATATAATACAAAATTGCGTTACTTTACGCGTTACTTGAAAAAGTAATGTAATTACTCAACACTGCCCCTGCTACCTGATTGGTCCCTATTCCTAAACCCCATCCCTACACCTACCCCTAACCTAGGGAGTCTGAAATTGGCACAACACCAGCAATGATGGTACCTTTCTTGCATATAGGCCAGACTGCGAAGCGCTCAAAAATTAACAGTTGATATCTGGAATGGACTTTTGCACTAGTGCCAAAAATTATTTATACTATAAATGATGATCTTACTAGGTATAAGGGCATTGTTATGGAAGGCCAAATTATATTTTGATGTTCCCAGCATTTGCATTTTCACAAGCAGAATTCCAATTACAGAGCTCTATAATAAAATGTTCCCTAGTAAGAATTCCAATTACAGAGCACTCTAATTTAATTTGTACTAATTAGAATTTCAATTAAAAACCTTTCTAACTGATTTTTTACTAGTAAGAATTTCAAATAGAGAGCTAAATGAATGTGATCTAAAAATGAGGACAGAAATTGCTTCAGGTGTATCCAACTAAAGCTTTGTCCAACCAAAGCTACTATGAACCATACGTATGAGTTTTTGACATTTAACAAACGTTTTGAACTCCTAGTTACACTATAGAAATTTAGAATTTCAAGAAAACTCTAACTCCTGCCTCTTAGCAGTTGTGATGTCATTTAAAAATAATAACTTGTATCATAGCATATTATTATAATATATTTTATTTATTACATTTATTACATAGCTTAGTCTGTTTTATTTGCTCTTAAATATTTTCAAGAGTATACAGAGGTGAATTAATTGTTATTAAGTATTATCTTTCAGTAACAATGCATATCAAAGTTGTCATCTCCACATTGCAGTAATTCTGACACCAAGTGAATGTAATTGATATGTTTGCTAAATAAGCTTGTAAAAATATTTCATGCTAATATCATGGCCTTTATTTTGATATGTAGCCTACCACAGGCAGGATTTGGAAAGGGAAATGGATGTAATTGCTCCTGTATCGCATCTAATGAAAATTCATTTTTACTAGTATGAATACAATTGTAGAGCTCTGCAACTGCAATCTTTCCAGTAAAAATGTCATTAGATAGTTCTGTAATTATAATTCTTACTAATAATCCCCATCCATTAATTGGCTTTATAACACTACTCTCTCCTCTCCATCAATAACTGGTGTGTGGTGCTGTCACATCATCCAGGTGTATTGTCTGCCAGGTTGTTGAGGAGAGTGTCCTGTTCACTGTGTAAAGGGCTTTGACTTTAGTGTCAGAAAAGTGCTATATAAATGTAACGATCATTCACTCAAACAGAGAGATCTGTAATTGGAATTCTTATTTTAAAAATGTATTACAGAGCTCTCTAATTTAAACTTGTAAAATTTAATACAAGGAATGCTGGGAGCATTAAAAGCTAAATCGTCTTTCCATAGTAATCGCTTCTGTTTTATGCTCGGTTTTCATCTAATGAATATGAATTTTTACTAGTAAGAATGCAATTGTAGAGTTCTGTAATTGGAATTCTTACGAGTGCAAATTTAATGAGCGCTCTGTAATTGAAGTTTTACAAGTAAGATTTGAATTGCAAAGCTCATTAATTGGAATTCTTACTAGTAAAAATGTAATTAGAGAGCTCTGTAATTGTACAGTCGCTCGCCCACTCCCCTTTATACCTGTATGTCCGGGGGCGGGGCATGCAAATTCTGTCTGCCAACTTGACATTGGCCTTTTCTCAAATTCAAAGTTATGCCAGACTCTCAGAAGAGACCCCTTGTGTCACTGCAATCAACACAACGTAGAGTGAGTGACAGAAGGGGAACTGTATTTTCAACTAGTAAGAAATGCATTACAGATATTTGTAACTGTGTTCTGAATAGGAGTAAATGACAAATCATTGTGAAATTCCACTAGTGAAAATGCAATTAAAGATATCAAAAAAAATTACTAATTAAAAATAAAAATAAATATATCAAGAATGTGTATTTCTGCATGCAATAACGTCATTTTGTATATCACGAATTAATGATTTTACCATTTAAAATGAAATGATCAGTTATATGAAGAATAAGCATTTAACTAGTGCAAACTAAATTGTTGATAATTCATATCCTTGACGATTAAATGTCAAAAGGGTTTGCGATAGTGTGATTGATAAAACCGATTGACCAAAATTCCAAACAAGTTAGTAAGTAAACAAGGATCCGTTTCTAAAATGTGAAATAATTAACATTTGAAACTCACGAATCCAGTGTTTTTTTCTCTGTTGATAGTGTCCTGAAGATTTCTGACCGTCGTTTTCATAAAATCATCACACCCACTTCCTCGAACAGTCAATATTGTTAGAAGTAACAGCACTGAAAGGTAAACGGCATGGGTTGATCAGAGTACGCAAAGGCCAGCTGCATTCTCAAGATTTGCAAAATAAGCACACGCATTTTATGTTATTAATGACGCCATGTATATAGTCACTTTTGACAATAAATCAATTTTTAATATAACCAATCATCGACTGATGGCTTGTTCAATTCTCCAATTGTCAATAGAGCACTACATGTGCGCACGGTATCACGTTACCTGTTGGTGACATGCTTCTACCGGCCAATAGGGGCCATATTCACCATGTTCTTCAAGTCTTTTCTTGTCTCCGTGTTGTCCCAGTCGCCTCTTTAAGCAACTACAAACCTATGTCTCCTCTTTTTACTGCTGCACTTTCTCCTCGAGCCCACATTGACAGCTGATCTTCATTCTGTCCTTCTGGCTCATTCCCAGTCACACTTGGAATTGCCCTGTCTTCTGGAAAAAATCTGATGGATGACAAGATATCCCTCTATTTCCTGTTAGATTTCAGTGTCCTGTTTCTCTTCCTATTTTGATGCTTTAGTTTTCTTCACTCCTCTCTCCTGGCAAGCTAGTAAGCAGTGCATTTGTCCTGGCTGTTGTACTTCTGAAGGAAGGGCCCAGCTTGCTCCCTGAAAGTGAAAGTCATGGTGGCTCAGTCCTACTCTTTTTTTTCCTGTCCTCCCCACCCCTTTACCTCATTAGACAGCATGCACTCCCCCTCTACTCCTCTCCTCTCTTTATCAGCTCTCAATGCATGGACTTTCCAGGGTTTAGTCATGCACTCTGGCAGACTGTTTTTAATTTCCCCCTCCTCCTCCCTGAAGAGTCCATTTCTGTGCCTGTTGCTCACTGTCTCCCTCAGTCCCATTACTCATCAAGTGAAATGATGATAAATCCTATTGGACTTTCAGGTCAGAAATAAAAGGAAGTTCTACTTCATTATGATCAGACACATGTTTATGTAATTTACACTTGCAGATTAGGCACTGTCAGGCATTTGATGTCTGTAAAATGAGATGACAATGAATCGAAGCTGTTATATAAGGCATTACATGTTTGGTGCAGCTGGATCTAATATAGTCATAGAGATTGTCTCAAAGAAACATAAGTACAAATATGGGTGTTTTGTACAAAACTTGGTAAAATGTGGTAACTTGTATGTTTCATCACAAATGCAAAATTGAGAAAATTTTAAGAGGTCAACTTCGTATATACTTTACGATGTGAAGTGAACTTTGTTGTTCTGGAATAATTGAATGCATGATTAACTCTGTGGATATTTTGGGAATGATCCAGCAAATCCTTTGCAGTCAATCAGCCAGTGCAAACAGGAAATCTTGCAATACTTCTCCTGAGGGTAACATTGGTTCTCTGTCACGCGCGCACGCACACATCACATTTTACTAGATTCCTTTGACCTGAAGTGATTATTCAAACCAACCTCTTTTAAATTCCACTACTCAAGGATGAAATGAAATTCCTCCAGCAGTAACAATTTAACTTAAATGATCATCTTGTTAACTTATATTTAGGATGTCTTACCCTGGTATAACCCGATCCCTTTAGTAGATCTCTTACCACAGTGCAACACTCGAATGTCCTTATTTAAGACATGTGTTTATGTTAGGGGTAAATGTTTGAATGATGTTTATAGCAAGATTTTTACAACTTGCTTCAAGTTGTAAAAACAGTTGTTAGAATAATTCTTTTTTAGCAGCTCTCACATGACAGCAATAAATATCTCTTTACAAGATCGTCCTGATAGGCGTCAGTAAATGCAATAATTACACTGCATAATTCATACAAAAATTTGTTAAATAGCACTTCTGTTTACAAGCAGAACAGTCCATTTATTTAACATGTCTGAATTTACAGTAAAAACCATTTAATTGAAATAAGTTATCAAGTAAGGATAAATACAATTTTTAATAAAATATTCTCTCTCAGACAAGTCAGATGAACAGAGATATGTGATGACTTATAATGGACTATAAATAGGCAGTATGATTAATTATAACAGGCTCAATTAGATGAAAATAAAACCTTTAGAAAACCTTTTGTCAACTGCTACTCTGCCTAATTCACATAGTCTGTTCAACGTTATGCACTATTAGACACACGAAGAAAAAAAAAAACAGCAAATGGACATGTCTAGACATGACAGTAAAAACATTCCATTTAAATGCACATGTCTAACTGTTTTTTTCAGGCTTCAATAACAACAATATCTTTTACTTTCTCAGATAATTTGTCTGTATTACACAGGAAAACAACAACAGTCTTTCTGGGGGCACAGACCTGGCCCCCTTTTCCCCACACAGACGCAATGAGTCCATTGTGCTCTCTGCCTCTCACTGGCTCAGAGTTCTTTCTCCAACTCTAACAGCTGTCATCAAATGGCTTTTGTAGGTCTTGCTGAGTCCTGTCATCCAAAACTTAAGCAGACGCACATTGTCCTCCTCTGCGGCTCCAGTGGCCCCCAGCAGAGCTAAAACTTTCTGAGTATCTTCTTTGCCTCTGCCATCCACCTTGGAGAACTTAAACAACACCTTCACTTTACTGTAACAGAGAGTACAAAACAAACAGGAAGTGAGAGGAAGCACAAAGAGTTAGAATAGGAACAATAGGTAGCGAAGAGGAAAACAGGACAAAGAGTAAATTAGGGAGACGTGAGTTGAAGAAGAAAGATGGGAAGGAGTATTCCGAGAACAGTGAATAGAGAGAACAGACAAAATATTCAACACTTTGAAAGCCACATGATTTGTCCTGCTGATTTCTAACACAAATGTATTTGAAGAACATTTAATAAAAGCACTCCGTAACAGAACGTCATGATTCATTTTAGCATAGAGTGAAATGTTGTTACATTTTCTTTTAATAACAATATACAAGTAACTACTGAAGTATCAATTAATTTATTAAGAGCAACTGTGCTATTTCGACATGCAGTATTAGTGGGATTGTGAAATAGATATTTTTCTAATGACTAGGAGATACAGGGCTCTGTTTTTGTGAGTGCGCAATTTGCAGCGCTACATGATACAACAACACACAGCATCTTATCCAATTTTAATGAGGGTGTTAATTATATTTTCGAGACAGCTCAAAGCGTAAGTGGGCATGGGTGGGAGTATTTGCGCTATCTGTGGGTGTATGTGCGCAAACTGTGGATGTATTGCATGTTAATGAAGTGGGGCAAAGCGCAATTTGCTATTTTCCTGAGAAATAGGTAATTGCACGAAGACAAATTAAGGTAGGTTTGAATGATTTAAAAATGTGTTAAGTGGATTTAAGGTAATGTGAAAGCTTCTGTGTGTGTGTGTGTGTGTGTGTGTGTGTGTGTGTGTGTGTGTGTGTGTGTGTAGTGAAATACAATAATTATATTGAAATCAGTGCAGAACATTTTGCTTGCTAGCATACGTGTGTATTTTTCTTTATAACGGCAATAATTTATATACATAAATCCATTAGTCTTGAAATTATGTTGACCACTGGTTGGTAACAATGACAATCTATAAAATAGTTACTACCTTTTTGGCCAGAATATCCTGCAGTTATAAAACGTTTGACCTTATCAGACTAGCAAACATTATGTCTAATATTAACAAACTTTTGTAACATCTTTGATTTCAAAACATCAATGTTTCCAATAAGTCAAAACAACAGCATAAGATATGGCACATATCTGCTCAGATGACGTTTTCAAATATCTGACTATTCCTTTCTTTTGTTATTTATTTGTCCATTCACTCAGATAAGATGTGCTGTATCCATGTACCTCAAACCACATTCAACCGCGCAGAGCTGAAACAACTTGCGTCATTATCAAAACAATGTTCTTCTGCTAGACACATGCAGTTTTATATGTTAACCACTAGAGGGCCAAAAGTTATATAGTGCAGCTTTAAGTCACTACAACAGGGACCAGTGGATGAAGTTGGAGAGGGTAAAATGTTTGGATTTGGTATGTTTTTTTTAACTAAAATCTAATCAAAATATTAAAGTGGTTAAGTTTGAAGAGTAATGTGTATTTTTTTGTGTTTCAAAAAATGTATACAATTTTTCAAAATCAATATTGACTGACAGAATTGAAGTTTGTGCTGATACATTCACTGTTAATACTAGCCATGATTTGTGTGCCAGTAGATGAAAATTATTTCTGATCCTTACATTCTCCATAATTTAATGGAGTGTAAATCCAAATCCAATTTTCATACGTATCAGTGTCTCACTGTCATAGAAATATGCCTGATATTCAACAAGGCACATAAGAACATCAATCTTCTAATTCATTGCATACTGTCCATTTACACAACCAACTTATGAATGTGTGTCTTTGTTTATATCACACTTGAAATTAAATTGCACTTGACCAAAGTGCACTATTAGGACATTGCGTGTACAATTTTGCCAAACACACTTGAGCCTAGACTTTGTGCATGCTTTCACAAAATTACCAAAATGTCATGGTCAAGTCCACTGACTTTTCATGAATGACTTATGCTCTTAGCTCTAGTGCTCTTAAAATAGGGCCCACAGACTGGAAAAATAGATCTAAACTGAAATAGTGGTCAGATGTAAAGACAAAATGTGCATTTACTTCATCCATTCCTCTTTCAGACACAGTAGGCAGAGAGAGACCACCTCCACTGATAGGTTCTCATTAGAAAGAGCCACTTCAATCTTATTCAACAGAGTTGGACCTGAGAGAAATAAAAATAAGAGACAAATTAAGGTAGGATTGAATGATTTGAAAATGTGTTAAGTGCATTTAAGGTAATGTGAAAGTTTCTGTGTTAAGCTAAAGCCACAGTATACCTAAATGCTATAAATCAGGGGTGCCCAATACGTCGATCGCGATCTACCAGTCGATCGCAAAGGCAATGCTGGTAGATCGCAAATTGTTTTTAATGTACTTTAGTTAAATTTTTATAAAAATAAATATAATGTCTTTCCTTCTTTTAGTTTCTGTCTGACTTGCACTTGACGAGTAAATATTGACCAGGAGATGTTTTGTTTGTTCAGTTGCCATGACAACTAGGTTTGCGCATACGCGCCTTCCAAGGACTTCTGAGAACAGAGCGCGAAATTGTGATGCTACTGCCCGGATTAGGCAAAACTGTCTGATTCCATTCAGTGCAAGTCATCAGAATAAGGTAAATGCCCTGGCTATTGTAATCTATTGTGCTGTAGGTGTTTTGGGTTTAGTTTTAAAACTGAATGAGATCAACATTGAAAATTATTATATATTTTTATATTAATTAGAAGATGAATTCCATGTAGGGATACATGCAGTAGTCCCAACAGGCATTTTCTTATTTTAAATGAAACTGTGTTTTTTTTAGTTGGTAGATCTTATTGAGTTGGTCATTTAAAAGTAGATCATCACACAAAAAAGTGTGGGCACCCCTGCTATAAATAGTGTGCAAGTTTCAATATGCATTTGAATCTTGTGGCAATACTACTTAGTTTAGAGTATTTACTGCACCTTTGTCTGTTGGTTGTGTGTTGGCACAGCTAATTTTGAACTGGTAGAGTGAGAGAATGTCATCATCTGATACAGGATTTACACAACCACGCTCAGCGTTAAGAACGTCCACCAGCACTGAAAACTCTGATAGATAGATAGATGGAGTGAAATTGTGAGAAAGAGGGAGAGGGCTAAGAGTCAATTGGTAATGACAGTGTGACCATGAGAATGCCCTTTGAGTGCTAAACTTTGAGATGAAACAGCCACTGAGTTATGAAACAATTTCACTGTGTTTGGAAAGAAAACAGTCGCACAGAAGTTAAGAAACTGGCTGTAAATCACATTCTGACAATGGACACCCCAAAACCCCCTTTTTTGAGGCCTCTATTACAAACTCCATGTGTTTGTGCCTTGATTAAAATGAAAAATAACGTTATAAAAATAATATTTTCCTCTGAATAGCTGGATAAAGATTATGAAACATTACTGGAAAGAAGGCAGAAATTATTTGTCAGTGTGACTTATATCAGGGTTAGTGTGTGTGTGTGTGTGTGTGTGTTTGACCCGGAGTAAATTCAAGGAGATGGGTTCAAAATACAAAAGGTTAAAGGGTTCAAATCCCTCAGCTTGGGATGTTATAGGTTTCATATAATGAGGTATTGAGAGAAGTGAACACAATGTATTTCAAAAGAAATCTCATGTGTTTTATTAAAGTTAAATTAACCAGCTGTGTCTTGCATAACAAAGAGAAAAAGAGGTTTGCAGTGAAACCATAAAGAAATTGCAGATTTTTGCAGTACAGTCATAAAAGGTACCTGAAGAGCTGACATGGGCTGGGATCGGAACATCTGGACTAAGGCCAAGGAAGTTGCATTTATATGCTTCCTCATAGTGTGGACTGTATGGAACTGGTCGGACACAGCCAACTGGAACCAAAGCCTTTAAAACCGTCACAAAATACAATCAGAAACAGAAGAAATAGAATCAGACCTAAATCAGTTCAACACATAACAATAAAACGTGTAGACCTGCATCACTTGACAAGTGTGGTGAAAATACGGTATAGTTAGGTTTTTAGATGACCTTCAGCACACTGAAAGCTGAGTGGATAAGACCAGGGTCTGCGCCTCTCCATATGACTTGGTTGCCCATGAGAACATGCCAAGCCAGTTGTCGGAAATCTGCAACACCTAGGACCTGCCATTTAATCAAATACAGCATGGTCAAAATTCTGATTTATAGTGGGTAAACAAAATGTAGAGTAGGCAATGGAGTAAATGTTTATTTACCTGTCTTAAATGTCTGAGAGATTTGAACTTTGGCCCAAGAAGCTCCTCTTGTGTCCCGTCATCATATGGAAAATCTCTGGCTTGCAAACTGTCTGAATGGCTGGTCTGTGGTTTAGACCCGCCCTCTTCTTCACAGTCCCAGACAGTCTTTTCTTCTTCTTGTTCTGTGAAAGAATGATAGAAAATTTAACTTTAAACGTAGTTAAAAGGAATCGTTAACCCAAAATGATAATTCTCTCATATTTTATTCACCCATATGTCATCTCAAACTTGTTTGACTTTCTTCTGCAGAACACATAGAAAGATATTTTAATGAAGATATGATGTCTGTTTGTCTATTCAATGCAAGTGAATGGTGGCCAAACTTTCAAGCTCCAAAAAGGACAGCATAAAACTAATCCATATGACTCCAGTTGTTTAATCAAGTGTCTTCTGAAGCAATCCAGTTTGTTTTGGGTAAGAAGAGACCAAAATGTAACTCCTTTTTCACTGTAAATCTTGTCAATGCAGTCTCTAGACACGATCAAGATTTCAAGTATGATTACACTTCATAGTGCTTGTCGTGTGCGCAGTGTGCTAGATGGCGCTAGGAAGTGTAATCGAGCTGGAAATCATGATCGCCAAAGAGACTGCTGAAGTCAAGGTTTATAGTAAAAAAGGAGTTATGTTTTGGTCTGTTCTCCCCCAAAATCAATTATATCGCTTCAGAAAACATTGATTAAACAACTGGAGTCTAACGGATTACCTTTACGGTTGTCCTTTTTTGGAGCTTGAAAATGTGGTCACCATTCACTTTTATTGTATTGGCAAACAAACATCATATAGCCATTAAAATATCTTCATTTGTGTTATGCGAAAGAAAGTCATACGAGTTTGACATAAGGGTGAATAAATGATGAGAAAATTATAATTTCTGGGTGAACTATTCCTTTTATATCCGTATGTCCAAATTCTAGATATATTGCAAAAGTCCCAAATCACTGAAAGCTTTACAATACAACCTTGAATTATACAAGTTAATTGCTGTCATTCTGCTAATAAAAGATTAAAATTGAATAACAATTGGAGAGTGGTTTGTTTGTTAGGGGACAAAATGTGGCTCAGACTCACAGTTTTAAACTTGAAAAATCAATTTTACTCAATATATTGATTTTTACCAGATTGTCTTTCAATGAGAACAAGTGTGTCTTCTGTGGGTGCTCCCTCTAGAAGCTTCTCAGTCAACCGGCTGCCACAAGCTTTCAGTAACCTACATTAAAGAGACAATTAACACAGTATTGGGAAAAAACTAAACAGATATAAGACATGTGCTTGAATGTTAGTGGTTCTTGCAAAGGCAACCATCACTTTTATTAAAGCTTGTATATCCTTGCTATTAAACATTGGCGCATAAACCCAGATGTTACCTAAAATCATGCAGCTTGCTGAGGAGAGGTGTGCTATGACTTTTCTAAACAATCAGACTTTTTTTTCAGACAATTTTCTCCTGGTGGACAATAAGAGATTGACCTACATTGATTACTCATCATCATTAATATTTGAATTGGTATAGAGCAGTGGTTCCCAAACTTTTTACAGTGGCGAACCCCTTCAAACATTCAACATCCTTTCACGTACCCCCTCTCTAACGCATAGATAAAATTCACACAAGGTAATTTGAAAATATGTCTATTTAACACAATTATCATTGTAAAACAACTCCCTTTTATTAAACACGTTATATTTTTCCATGTTTTGCACATGTTATATTAATCATATACATATTGAATAAATGGCTTACCGGTTGAGATGGGTATGCTAGATATGATATAACGGCATAACTTGAAAACTCCCCCCCCATCACGTCGTGGTATGCAAGAATAGAGCTTGGATCTGTGCCTGGAATTGCGCATCATTGCATGTACGGTATTGCCGGCCGAATTCGAGCATTGGGGGCAAGTATCTGTGCAATTGCGTGGTCAGCTCAAGGTGCTTTTTTATGTCACATTTGACACTGTTTGCAAGGTTGAGCTCATTTGCTGAAAAAACATCATGCAACAATGTAAAAACAAGTCTCTAGTGTGCGAGTAAATGTGATTGAAAATTACTGTGTGTGAATATGGAAAATTATTTGGTGGCTCTGAATGTCTGACTCCTGTCATCAAAGCTTATGAACTTATACCATCAGAATCAAAACTCCTTATGCATCTAACCTTAAATACAAATTACATTTTAAACTGCGGAATAAAAAAATAAACAGACAAACTAAAATCGTGGACGAATGACATGTGCAAGTCTGGTAAAACAGTGAAGTATTTTACTTGCTATCACTAAGCTACGTTACCTAGCGCTGGGCTGGCAGAAAAAGAAACTTGTGTGATGCACGATGCAGTAGATGCGTTTTTTTAACCGCAAAAGATAGGGTTATTTCATTGCATATTTTTCTGACCTTTATGAAACAACCATTTTGGTGTCTCTACACTCGAGGAATCTCAGAATGTTATTCACGTACCCCCATAGGTACCCATACCCCAGTTTGTGAACCACTGGAATAGAGCCTTGGAGGTGGACTCCTTAGACCAGGCTAGTAAGGAACGCCCTACTAACCACACAAAACTGCATAGCTATACGCTAACAATATCTCTGATCACCTTAGCAATGTACAGGCAACCACTAAAAACATGAATTCAGATCACTGTGTGTTTTAACGCACCAACTGAATGAGGAGTGGAGACTGGCCCACAGGTTGGTGTGTTGGGTTAGGGATGTGAGTGAGCGAGCTGCATTGCCGCTGCGCTGATGGGGGAAAACTGTTGGAGAGAATGCGTTGTTCATACGTGCAGCCCTCTGTGGACACACACACTGCTCGCTGTCAAACACCTGCAGGCCAAAGTACAAAGACGGGTAACATTTACCATCCATGTAGTTAGTAGCTATGACATGGGTTATTTTTTTTAAACTGTTGAAAATCACTCCCAAAACTCAGCAGTGTGTATGTGGTATAGAAAGTCAGATTAATTAATTTACAGTGTGTTGATAAAAACTTTACTTCAGATGAAAAATAGCTTAAAACAGTCAACAAAGAGAGTCAAAGTGCAACCTGCGTTTCTCTGGCAGGGCAGAGGGTGGGGCCGGGTCGTGATTATACACACCCGGTCCCTTATCAGGCTAATTAAGCCTCCGAGAGGGATAAAGGCCGATTGTGGATGGTGGTGCGGGAGAGAGAGATCGTTTACGGACATGTCCATCATGTGTGTGTGTGTGTTTCAGTTTTATATAAAAATATTATTTATATTATCAAGCCGGTTTTCGCCTCGTCCTTGCCCATTGAACTACGTTACAGTTACAAGCTAGCTAGCTGCACTATGTCTTGCTCCGTTGTATTTCCAACAGCACTGCCTTGCTCAAAAAGTTACTTTGTAAATCATCACTGTACTAAATACATTGTGGTGGTGTAGTCTTGTACCTTGAGTGCTGTGCTCTGTAGACTATGAATGGTAAGCCGCAGGTGACGCAACAGGAATGGCCAGGAGTTAATGAGGTAGATCCTGTCCATGGCTACCACAACAATGCTGTACCACCGCTGGAAGCCCCGTGCTAGGCTGTCTTTGATGAAAAACGTATGGGAGAAAACAAATCCATGTTGTTCATCCCCAAAGAAGATGGGACCCTCCCTACCAGGACAAACCTGAAAAGAGCAGAGTACATACAGTAATGGAGTTATTTAAACAAGTATCATATGGATGCATCTAAGAGGCATATTCAGTCCATACATTTTCTGGGGTTTAGCTCATGCAAAAACCCAATAACATGCCTTTGTGAAGGTAATCAGAGATATTAACAATGCTTATCTTCTAAAAGCCTTTGGAACTGGTCACATATTCTCTGTATATTTTTTGTGGCTGAGTGTGACTCATGTGAACACGTACACACCTCGCAACTGAGGCTACGTACACATGCCTGTCGCACCACGCTGAAGAGCTGTGGCTGGCGTGGGTGTTGGTGGCTTAGGTAACGGATTCCTGTCTCACCGTCCACGCTCACAAAGCCTGGGTGAGATGCAGGTAGGGAGCGACAGCCCTGGTGTGTGAGAGAGAGATATTAATAGATGCATGAGTAACTGATAAAATATTAAAGAAAAAAGACATCATGAAATAGGAGTGTGATCAATAAGAATAAAGGAATATTCCAGGTTCAATATAAGTTAAGCTTACAAGTCATAATGTTGACTTGTCCCTCCTTTAAAAAAAAATAAAAAAATCAACATTGCAGTGAGGCAATTTGTGGCAATTTCCTTTATTAAAGGCAGATATGTGAAACTTGTAATATTGTTAAAAGCACATAAATTAATTCTTCTGTTAAAACTCATGTATTATTTGAGCTGTAAAGTTGTTTAAATCACAATATTTACAGTCATTTTAGGGTTTGTTGACATTACATCGCCATGGCAATGAAGTTGTAAAATTTGCAATAACTTTACAAAGAAAAGTTTAGTAAGGAATTTTATCACACTCACATCACTTTAACATTAACAAAGGTGACACTCTCCTCTCTAGTAATCTGGCTCATAGTCTAGTATTTCACTAACTGGGGCCCAGGTCAGGAAGCAGACAAACTGGTTAATCCGAACGTCTACTATCTGCCTTGCGACGTCACACAGGTCACACAGTCTCTATGTGTTGTAGTTTATATCACCTAGATATCTCATAGAGACTGTGTCTGTTCCCCGAACTAGAAAACACAATAACCTCACTAAATAATTTAGAAACAATTTGATTAAGGTCAAACTTGAACAAAACAAACAAATAAAAAATATACATCACATAAAAATAGGGCTACTAAACATTAGATCTCTTTCTACTAAAGCACTAATTGTTAATTAAATTATTACAGATCATAGATTGGATGCGCTCTGTTTGACTGAAACCTGGCTTAAACCGGATGAATATATTAGTTTAAAATGAATCTACTCCCCCAGGTTATTGTTATAAACATGAGCCTCGTCTGAAGGGTCGAGGAGGAGGTGTCGCTAAAATTTACAGTGAAGTTTTTGGTGTTACTCAGAGGGCAGGATATAAATGTACGTTTTTTTTAACTAATAATTAAGATTAAGATTCAACTTTATTGTCATTGTGCAGAGTACAGGTACAGAGCCAATGAAATGCAGTTGTTTTCTCATATCCCAACTAAGCTGGGGTCAGAGCGCAGGGTCAGCCATGAAACAGCGCCCCTGGAGCAGATATGGTCAAGGGCCTTGCTCAAGGGCCCAACAGTGGCATCTTGGTGGTGCTTTTGGCTTGAACCCCCAATCTTTTAATCAGTAACCCAGAGCCTTAACAGCTGAGCCACCACTGGCCTAGTAACATTTACAAGCATTGGCTGGGAATCGGACCCGTGTCTCCCGAGAATTCTACCACTGAACCACCAATGCTTGCAATGCAATGCTTAATGTGACACCGTCAGATATAAATAAAAAATCTGTCGTTTTTTTGTCCTTGCTACAATGTATAGATCACCTGGGCCTTATTCTGATTTCCTTGGTGAATTTGCTAACTTATCAGATCTTGTAGTTACTGTGGATACAGTTTAATTGTTGGTGAATTTAACATTCACATAGATAATGAAAATGATACATTGAGATTAGCATTTATCGATATTCTCAACTCTCTTGGAGTCATCATCGCCATAATCATAAGCTAGATTTAATTCTGTCATATGGAGTTGATAATATAGAAATTCTGCAGCAGAGCGATGACATCTCGGATCATTACCTCGTCTCTTGTATGCTGCAATCAGCTAATGTTACTCAATCTACACCACGCTATCGTTCAGGTAGAACTATTCTTTCGACCACTAAAGATAGCTTCAATAATAATCTTACAGATCTATCTCATACACTCAATAAACCCCAAAGCCCAGAAGAACTTGATGAAATAATAAATATAAATGCAGTCATCTCTAGCACTCTTGATATTGTCGCCCCACTTTGATTAAAGAAAATTAAAGATCACACTCATGCTCTCAAGAGAGCAGTTCGGAAAATGGAGCGCATGTGGAAAAATACAAAATTAGAAGTATTTCGTGGTGCATGGAAGGATAGTGTCTGTAGCTACAGACAGGAACTAAAAGCTGCCAGGTCAGCATATTTAAGTAAACTCATAGAAAATAACCACAATAATCCTAGATTTATTCAGTACTGTGGCTAAATTGGTTAGGAATAAAGCTTCAACAGAACCAGATATTCCATCACAGCACAAGAGTAATGACTTTACAGATAAAATTGAAATAAAGAAATTCATGATCAGAAATAAAATTGGAATTATGCAATCATCTGTAATAGCACCTCAGAAAACAGTGTCTAATAAATTTCCTCACGTGCAACTTCAATCCTTCTCTGTCATAGGTCATTAAGAACTAACAAAACGTATCGAAACATCAAAAGCCACAACATGTATGTTAGATCCAGTACCAACTAAGCTCTTAAGAGATATTTCCTGTAATTTCAGAACCTCTTCTTAATATCATTAACTCCTCGCTATGCTTAGGACATGTCCCAAGAAACTTTAAAATGGCAGTTATCAAACTGCTTATGAAGAAGCCACAGCTTGATCCTGGAGAACTGGCTAATTATAGACTGATTTCAAATCTCCCCTTTATTTCAAAAATACTAGAAAAGGTAGTATCCTCCCAAATATGTTCATTTCTACAGAGAAATAGTATATACGAAGAATTTCAGTCAGGATTTAGGCCTCATCACAGTACAGAGACTGCACTTATCAGAGTTACAAATGACTTGCTCATATCATCTGATCGCAGCTGCATTTCTCTTCCAGTGCTTTTAGATCTTAGTGCTGCATTCGACACGATAGATCATGACATTCTCTTGAATAGGCTGGAGAATTATGTTGGAATTTGTGGAGTGGCATTAGCATGGTTTAAGTCATATTTAGCAGACCACTTCCACTTTTTCTATGTAAATGAGGAATTGTCAAACCAAACAAAAGTAAGATATGGAGTGCCACAGGGATCAGTTTTAGGGCCTCTGCTTTTCTCCATGTATATGCTTCCCCTGGGAGATATTATCAGGAATCATGGAATAAGTTTCCACTGCTATGCCGATGATACACAACTTTATATTTCTTCAAAACCTGATGAGATTTCACAAATCTCGAAATTAGTAGAGTGTATCAATGAAATAAAAGATTGGATGGCCAGAAATTTCTTCTACTTAATTCTGACAAAACAGAGGTACTAATTATTGGACCAAAAAACTCTAAAAATAAGCCACTAAAATATAATTAGACTCTCGATGGATGTACGGTTACATCGTCTTCAACAGCGAAGAATTTAGGTGTTATATTTGATACCAATCTGTCCTTTGAAAATCAAATTACCAATGTTTGTAGAACAGCGTTCTTCCACCTAAGAAATATTGTTAAATTAAATTAAGGCATATGCTCTCTGTTGCTGATGCCGAAAAACTAATTAATGCGTTCATGACCTCAAGACTAGATTATAGTAATGCATTACTGGGAGGATGTCCAGCAAGATCAATAAATAAACTTCAACTGGTTCAAAATGCAGCAGACAGAGTGCTATTAAGAACCAAGAAATATTATCATATTAACTCTTTCCCCGCCAGCGTTTTTAAAAAAAAGTTGCCAGCCACCGCCAGGGTTTTGGATGATTTTCGCTAAACTTTAATGGCCCGCAGAATATTTTCTTCCATGAATATATGAAGATGCTATATATCAAAATAAAGATCTGGGCCTCTGCTTTTAGGCAAAAAAAAAAAACGATTTTATTTTATCTTCATTTGTTCTTTTTTTATTGCGACTTGAACAGAGGTAGGTTTTGTCAAAAAACAACATTTCAGACAAAAAGCTGAGAAAAAGGCATGTTTATGTCTGATATTTTGAGCTTCTCAATACTCCACTTCTTCATGTTTGAGACGATCGCAGTCTGTTTCTTTGATCAAAGAGTTAAGTACTCTTTCAAAACATGCGCAGGGGTCTTCCTTAACGTATAACACCTAAAACACGGAAACCCGGAAAATTCCGTGTTTGGCGGGGAAGCGTTTTTTCATAAAACACGGAAAATTCTGTGTTTGGCGGGGAAAGGGTTAAACGTATTTTATCGTCGTTACATTGGCTACCTGTTAAATCCCGTATTAATATAAAAATTCTGTTAACTACATACAAAGCTTTGAATGGTCTAGCTCTGCAGTACTTAAATGACCTTCTACCATGCTATAGTCCATCACATTCATTGCTATCACAAAATTCTGGCCTGTTAATAGCTCCTAGAATATCAAAATCCACAAAAGGAGGTAGATCCATTTAATATTTGGCTCCTAAACTATGGAATAGTCTCCCTAACACTGTTCGAGATGCAGACACACTCCTTCCTAATATATCGTCCAACCCACAATTAGGCTGCTTTAGTTGGGTCTGCCGGAACCAGAAACATTGATCATGATTTATAACTCTCAATAAATTGAATGGCATCTATGCTTACATCTTTTTATTTGTTTCCCTGTCTCAACCTCGGGACTCCTATCCTGAGGTCACCAGAACCGGCTGGATCCAGCATCATTCCTGCTACATGTTGGACTCCACTGCTACGTGTCGCTGAATGATGATGACTAAATGCACCCGGAGCCAGCCAAACATCACTTCAGTCTATTATGATGGACTTCAGAGGATGAACTGATAACAACTCCAACCATAAGACATGGGATACTTCATACGCCATTGTCTGAACCTTGGATTTAGGATGGACCACACCGAACCTCACCGAAATTACCAGCCAGGTTGAACTGCGTTTCACATCCCTGATATCTACCTGCATCACCTCGGTCTATTGATGGACTACGATCTTGAAATGGAATGCATAGACTAATTATTGCCAACAAAAGCCCTCATCAGCCAATTAACAAGGACAATTGCATCTATGTGAACTTCTGCAGTTAATCCAGGATGGACTTCAAAGGCATTGGTCATTAATCTTACAGTTCAAACACAATCGATGTTTAAACACTGACCCTTAACACTTACTTAGTTTAATCATTTTAAAACATGACTTTAACTATACATAAGTAATACTTACATTATATTCATGATGTTATCCAGAGGGGAACTGGCCCTCGCAGTGAGTCTGGTTTATCCCAAGGTTATTTTTCTCCATTAATCAACATCTTATGGAGTTTTGTGTTCCTTGCCACAGTTGCTTTCAGCTTGCTCACTGGGGTTACTAATACAATTATTATTTAATTACTTTTAAAGATGATAAACAATCGTATTTTATCTAATTACACAATGATGATTCATCGACATTATAGACATTACAGTTTTATCGTCTGTTAATGCTGATCTTCTGTAAAGCTGCTTTAGCATACAAGGTGCTATACAAATAAAATTGACTTGACTTGACTTCCATTGTGAGTGCCTCACTGTAACCCAGATTTTTTCTTTTTTTTCTTTTCTTAATTGAAGTGGAGTACCTAGTTAAATCTTTAAGATTGCTCATGAATAAGAAATGTTCTTGTGACGTGAACCATTGAACCCGGAATATTCCTTTAACTACTTCCTTAGATACCTCGCACATGTCAGCTCTTTGTGTGTCAGAGCTGTTGGCTCTCATGGTGAGTCCCTCTCCCTCTCTATCCCCCTCTCGGTCCCTGTCAACAGGAATTGCTGAACCAGGTTGCGGCGATGGAGAGGGCGGGTGGACAGCCTCTGTACAAAACAGCGTCCGAGGGCCATGGAGTTCACAGAAGTGGCAAAGTGCAACTAAAGCATTCATCTGGATATAACAGAAAGATTATTTGAGAATAAAAGCCCATGTAATATTATCTACTTAGTATATTATTATTATATATAATATAATTACCTTTGTTATCAGTTGGGTAGGGCTGTAGCACCGACTAGCACGGCCACTAAACCATCAAAAACAAAATACTGTAACTGGGCTTTGACAATAACTTATCTACAAGCTTAGCATGGTTATAAATGTTACTAACAATACTACAGTTTATGAATACGTCTCACATTCAATCAGTTAAAAGGTACGCCATCCTCACCGATGAACGATTTACTAAATCGTCGCCCAAACACGGTCGAAATTATTAGTTTTATTGCGTTTACATCGTTAAATCCATCCTTTCGCAGTCCTTTCAATGTGTCATGTGATGTGACGGGGGAGTCACGCGCTTGGAGCACAACAAGTATGGCAAGCCAAATGAACTTTTATGCAATCGCAGATAGGAATTGTTGAAATCAACAATTCAGTTTTCACTTGTTAGAATTCTAATTCTTGATATAAATAATTACATTTCCACTAGTAAAAACGTGAATTCTTTATAACAACAATGATGTCATCACTCGCGGAAATAGATTCTTGATATCAAAAATGGAATTTCAGCTAGTGAAAACCATTATTCTTGTAACTGAATCCTTACATGTTATGCGTGTTATTGCCTTACATGCAATTCCTTTGTGTATATGTACATAATAATGAGGAGTACTTACGTGTTCCTTACGTAACTTATGAATAAAAAATAAAGGTATGGAACCTCGCAGGAGATACGCAAGGGGAAAAGAGAACCGCTAATTCATCCCCACGATCCTCGTTTCCTCTGTCATTTATTAACCACACTTTTATTTTTCATATCACCACCACAAGGTGTATATTATGTTTACAGTGAATAACATTGTATACTTTTGTAATGTGAATCGAGATATGTCCATCTGCAGATCAACAGCAATTCAGGACCACAGCGCCAGGACGCAGTTTCAGGACAGATGAGGTGTTAGTAGATTAGCACCATCTAACATTTGGAGCAAACATTTTTACACTTGTTTGCTTTTTTAGATTTAAAATGTGTTTTTAATCCATTTTTATACCCATTTGACTATATTATATGTGATCATTTGCTTCCTTCCTGTTCATAAATTTACAAAGAGTACTTAAAAAAAAGACACAAAGAATGGGCATTTAATGTCATTTGTATTTAATCATATCAAATTCTAAATAAATTTAGTTTAAAATGAATGCACTAATTGAACAGTCGGAGCCTCATTCCCCAATAAATTAGCTAGCAGTTAAGAGCACTTTCTACCGGCGATTTTACGAACATTTGTTATTTTTAACGTGCGATTCCCAAAAATGCTCTTAACATAAATGTGTGAAGACACGGTTTAAGTGCTACTTAAGAGAGTTATAAATGTAACTATGAAAATGTAATTGTTGATATCAACAATTTATATACCCTGTGAATAAATAAAGGCTAAAACGGCTTGCCATACAACAACAGCATGCGCGTGACTCTCAGCTGATCTTGTCTCTCAAATTAAACGCACATCGATACAGTCCTTTTTATCTACCAATACCTTGTTAATTTTTATGCTGATGTAGTTTCATGTTAAGGTCACATACATGTTAAGTATCATAAGTGGTGTCATTTCCTTGTAAATTCGTCGAATATCTGTCTGAAAACTACAGTTTCCATCAGCCCCCAAGAGCTGAAACCGGAAGTTACGTTTGTGAACGCTGAACTCCTTGCCATTACCTATCAACACAGTAAATAAACCGGAAAATATCTACGTTAAAACGTTTAGTAAATGATACGTCTATAAAATACAACCAGGCAATGTGTTTATTTGCAAATGGCGTAGTTCAGTAAGTTACATTTTTAAATAAACGTATTTTTACTTATTTTTTATGAAACGGTGAAGCCGTTTCCTTTTTGACAGATCTATTCAAGTCAAGGTGGGATCATCGTATTCCAATACATATTATGTCGAAAATGGTACTCCTCAAGGATGTGTGTGTAGCCCCATCCTATTTAATGTTATGATTAATGACATATTTTCCCAGGTTGGTTCCCAGGTTTGATTGCAGCTATATGGCAAAACCTTAGAACAAGTGAATGTGACAAGATATCTGGGGGTATGGCTAGACACAAAACTGTCATTTGCAATTCACATACAAAAAATAGTTGATGAATGCAAAAAGGTTTAGCTGGGGTGGATTGGGGTGCCAGGCGTCAATCATTGAAGATAATATATTGTGCATTAATTAGAATAGAATCCTTTATTTTGGTCACACATTATACACACAGTTTTTTGCATATATATATATATATATATATATATATATATATATATATATATACACACACACAGTAAAATGTATTAGTTTTCACATATCCCAGCTAAGTTGGGGTCAGAACGCAGGGTCAGCCATGACACGGCACCCCTGGAGCAGATATGGTTAAGGGCCTTGCTCAAGGGCCCAACAGTGGCATTTTGTTGGTGCTTGAACCCCCAACATTCTGGTCAGTAAACCTGAGCCTCAACCACTGAGCCACCACGTTGTTATTAGGTCAACTATAGATTATGGATGTATAGCATATGGGTCTGCGTCTAAAACTTCAGTCACAGGGATTACGTATATGTTGTGGTGCTCTCAGATCTTCTCCTATTCCTGCCATTTTGGATGAACCAAAATGAGTCTGTGAACTGTAGTTTATGTGGATCGGCAGAAACTGTAGCGCATGTACTAATATATTGTACTGCTTATGAAAATGAAAGAGTACTTCTGTTGGAAGAAATAAGAAATGGGGATAGGAAATCTTACTCTTAAAACACTGCTGCTTAATGACTTGGATCATCATCAAATATATAATGCATTAATGAGATACTTACGAAAGGTAGAACTGTTTAATAGGATTTAGAAAGTAATATATATATATATATATATATATATATATATATATATATTTATTTTTTTTATTTTTTTATTATTATTTTTTATTTTTTTTTCTCTAGCCATCAATGCTCCACACTCCAGTCTAATTGGTGGCAGGAATGCAACTATCGTTTGTTTGCCAACCGCTATAAAATGGCAAAAGAAGTAGTCAAATAAGTTGTGTGGCTGTTGGTGACAGTCACTACGGATCGAGTAGTGTCAGCTGTGTGTGACTTGAGGTATTAATTTCTGATTACAGACATTATTGACATTGTCTATTATTATTAATAGTATTATTATTAATGTCTATTATTTTCGACTTGATTTTTTTAATACGTTACATTTAAAAATACATTATGTCAAAAATAATTGTATACTGTTGCTTTCAGTGGAATGTGTGTGTTTCAGTAAAGCTCAGTTTAATTAGTTAAAAATGGAGTTAGAGGAAGAGACTTCAAAGGAAAACTTCCCAGAGTATTCTGATGAACAAATCCACAGAGGTAAGAGTTAAAAGTAATTAACAATTCATTAAATTGTAGTTATTTTTGGTATTCACTTTTTCATTTGAATAAACTATATGAAATTGAGTATTTAAAAGAAAAAAAATTGTAAGTTTGAAATACACTGGAATATACTAATTTGTCTACTTTCATCTTAATATTTTATGGAAAAATGCTTTTAACACAATAGTTAAATTGTGGAAGCTACAGATGAATTAATGGTTTCACAGTGCAAATGTAGAAATGACCTGAAGATGGCAATGAAAAGCCTTTCAGCCCACTTCGCAATTACTGTGTTCTTACACTTTATCCACAATTTCTGCCCTAGAAGAAATACTGCCCTGGAAAAGCCATTTATTGTGCTATTTTCAGTTAAAAACTCTTGGCCTAAATGTTTTTAAAAGGGACGTTTATGTTGTGTTAAAGCAATCAAATTGGTATGTGTTGTTACATGGGTAGTTTTGTGAAGATATTCCTTCATTTCAAGTAAAGGATAAAGGTATGTTTGTTTATTGTGTCACAATAGGAGTGTAAAAGCATAAATGGTGGGTGGGGTTGAATATATGAGTTAAAACACTTTAGACTTTAGTCCATCTAAATGAGTTTAGTCCATTCCTCTTAAACTTGCCCATTGTGTTTTGGTTGTCATTTATATTTTTACACACCACTACATCTAAAAAAGGAGCGTGGGCAGACTTCACTTTAAGTACATTTACCATACCTAATCAGGGAGCTATTAACTTGTATCTGCCTACTGTCGAAATAATTATAGACCTTTATTTATTTTATTTGTATTTTATTTTTCTCCACAATTTGGAATTCCCAATGTGTACTTAAGTCCTTGTGGTGGCGTAGTGAATCTCAGTTGCCTCCGTGTCTGAGACCGCCGATCTGCGCATCTTATCAAGTGGCTCGTTGAGCACGCTACCATGGAGACATAGCGCGTGTGGAGGCTTCACTCTATTCTCCACGACATCCACGCACAACTCCCCAGGTGTCCCACCAAGAGCGAACCACATTATAGCGACCACAAGGAGGTTACCCCATGTGACTTTACCCTCCCTAGCAACTGGACCAATTTGGTTTATCAATTAACCTTTTATTTTGAGATTATCAGCGTCGGCTGATTATGGCCGATTAATAGAAGTAGTAGTTCACAAAATGTAGTTTCCAAAATCAAAAGACAGCCTTGTCAACTTACTAAACTTTTTGACAAGTCTTCTATTAACATTCTATTAATAAATACTTTGGGTTTTCATAGATTTTATTTGAATTTTGTGAAATATTCTATGAAATAAGTGTACTTTTATCTACATCTCATTTACTATCATTAATTTAGATTATTTATATTGCCATTGTACTTATTATATCATCATGAGCTGTAAAAAAAACCATATTGGTCGACCAGTAGAATGTACGTCTATTGCTGTAAATACTGTTTGATATGTGATTGACCAATGTTATGATTTACTGTACTTTCCCCTTATTTTCCTTTCGATACAGATGAGAAGGAACCAAAAACAAGCAGAAACAACATTTGCAAGCATTTTCTCTTGGGCAAATGCCATTTTGGAGACAGATGTCGACTGTCTCACAGGTCTGTCAATCACTCGAGATGGCAGATAGTACATGAAACCATGCCATTAGAGGAACTAGCCTCACGCTAAGCACAATTTATCTCAGAATATTCTTGTAGCTGACTCAGAGAAAGATTGTGATAGGTCCTGGGAATATTCTTTGAAGCTTCTAAGCTCAGTCAATAAATAACGTGACTCTCTTTCCTGACTTTACAGTGTGCTTGATGTCCCTCAAAGCACACAAACAGAGGAAGATGACAGACCGGTTACAGAAAAGCAGAACAAGAAATGAAAAAACAGAAAAAAGAAAGAAAAGCATTATTCAAAGATCGAGAGAGAAGGTGTGACACTGCAGAAGCACTTTATCTTCTATATCTACCACTCATGACTAATAGTTGCTCTTTCTGTTCCAGGGCTGAAAAAGAAACCATGCATGCGCACTGCTGATGATGTAATCTCCAGAATTCTATGGGACTCCTCAGTGGACCCAGCTGATTTTATGGTCGGTCACCTGGATCGCTTCCTTGGGTTGCTGGAACGCCCATTCTCTGAATTCTCATGGGATGCTCAGGTGTGTAACATCAGAGCCACATTCACATGATTCATTTTCATGTAAAAAAACATATCCTCTAAGCCCATTTATCACAAGATGTAAAGCAGTCTAAGGTGTTTTGAGCTTTGTATGCCTCCCTTAACACTCGTTTGTTACTCAATAGGTGTGTGACTGTGACTTTTCTGAGGAGCTGGCTCTCCCTTGTCACAGAATCCAGTACTTCAGCTTTAAAGGTCAGTGTGTGTGGGATAAAGACAGTCATACTGACAGGGTGTTTGGTTCCACGGGGCAAACTATTGTGCGTCCTTTTGGGGGTGAGGATCATCAACTAGGTGAGATACACTTTGAGAGTCTTATTAAGTAAAAATACATAGCTGAATGGTAAAGATTTGTTTTGATTATTGTATATCAGAAAAACAACAGACCTAATAAGGACCTCCGTCAGGGTAGATGGGAAACATCATAGTTGACATGAACAAGGCCTCATTTTAATTCACATGAAATTCAGTTTAAAATGAGGTCCACTGATTTAAACATTCATAATTATTCTTAAATTTGATTTATTGGAATTATTTAAATTCTCAGAGAATTTAACACCTGACGCTGGACAACAGGAAGAGACTCCCAACATAGAAGATGTTTTAAATGACCAAGAGCAAGCAACGTCAGAATTTTCTAAAGAACAGGATGATGTTTCAACTACAGTTACAACAACCACACATGAGCTGGGATATGTGGCAGAAGACTCGGCAACAGAAAATACTGATAATATATCCCGTGATGTCACTTTACTTTTGCAAGATGAACCTCCAGTTGAAGACAAAAAGATGAAGTCTATGGAAGATCTTGGTTTGACTCAGTTGGCAAAGGAATTATCGATCACTCCGAAAGGAGAAGTGATAAAGGAAGAATGGAGAGACAGTGGGGATGGAGAGGGCAATACAAAAATAGAGCCTGTATCATCCATACCGCAAGAACTTTGGTGGAGCCGCCCACCACATAGACCCACCCACTTCATTTGCTTTGCCTTGGACTCTCCCGCAGCTCTCCGGGCCTTCCAGCATATTCAGAGGAAGGTGCTGTACCACATCCCTCAGTCAGAGCCCCTCTGGGTCAATCCGGCAACCTTACATGTCACTCTCTCCTTGCTTGTTCTCAAGGGTCCTGAGGAGGTCAGTGCTGCTGCAGATCTCCTGCATACCACAATCAGAAACTCACACAAATCCCCTATCTATGTGTCCTTCACCCCAAAACTAAAGCACTTCAATGGGACTGTTCTCCACGTGACCCCTCAGCCCATCTCAGATATCCAGAGCCTGAATACCCCTCTGCAGGAGGCCTTCAGGGATAAAGGCTGGCTTCATCGCCATTCACGATGCCCATCATATCATCTCACCCTGGCCAAAGCACAGGAGTACAAGACAGAAAAGATGTTTGAAGGAATAGGGTCCACGAAACTGGCCAAAGATATAAACTTTGGCAAGCTAGAAGTAAATAAACTTTATCTTTGTGTAAATGGTCCAACCATAGAAAGTGGTTTCTACCAGATCGTATGTGTTGTGCAGCTACCTAATGTTTAAAGTGCTGAGTTTTATATCTGAACTCAGGGGTAATGAACATTTCAAATACAGGATAGTTTTAAAATGAAGGATGAAATAATGCCGTCTCAATACCAATGATCTTACTATTGTACTCCTAATATTAATCATTTACAACACATTTATATATTATATAGGTTTGCCAAACTTCATAGTTGATAATTCAATTATTAAGATAATTTAAAAAAATGCTTACAATCAATACTATAATTTTTAAAAAAAATTTGCAATAAGGGAAGCATGAAATTGTGTTTATATTTTCTCTATGCAATTTTTTATTTTTTTTAATAAACAACTATATTAACACAAGACAAGTTTTCGGATGAAATCTGTTTTTTCCATTTCCTAACATTTATTTTCAAAAGCATGCAGTACTAGAGAACGAAAACTCCCTTTCAGTGTGGATGTGAGGTGTAAATGTATAAAAATCTATACGTTTTCAATGCATTATTTATAAATAGTAGTTTGTAAGTATCATAGTTTAAGCACAGTAGTAGTTTACAGCATTTTTAATCTTGGTTAATTTATAAATATACTACCAATACATTTCACATTAAATGTTAACATTGGGTAATACAATATGAACAGTAACAAGCACTGAATAATATTATTATAATTAGTAGTTAACATTAACCAATATTACATAACGATGTAAAAAGGTTTTGTTAGTTGCTAGTTCATGATGCCTAATTAATTAACACATATTAATGAATCGAACCTTAATATAAAGTGTTACCTATATTTTTTGTACATTTGTATAGTGTATATAGTACAGTACTGTGCAAATGTCATAGGCACATAAGATGTTTCACAAAAACATTTGTCTTAAGATGGTTATTTATATCATCAGCTTTAGTGTGTCAAAAGGAATGATACTTTTTACAATCCTAAACAGTCCTCTTGATGTCCAATGAGTGGGCGCGGACAATTTGATAATTTTTCGTCTTGACGTCACAACGAAAAGGAAAATGACTCATTGAAAAAACGATTCATTACATTGACTCAGAGTCGACTCCTACTTTTGAGAGACAATAACTTTTTTTACGGTGAACTTTCATATATAAAACTTTGCGGGATGTTTTTGTTCATTTAAATCTGTTACACACTACATGAAAGGTAAATTTCAAAATTCCATAATAGGTGCCCTTTAATCATACGCTTTCAGATCAAAATATTTTTAAGATCATGAGAAACATTTCAGTCACGTGTTTCAAAACGTTTGACCACACACACACACACACACATTGGCAAGAAAAAGTATGTGAACCCTTTGGAATTAGCAGGTTTTATGCATTAATTAGTTATATAATGTGATCTCATCTTCTTCAAAGTCAGTAGTATAGACAACACAATGTGCTTAATCTAATATTTCAAGTTTTTGTTGAACACATCCCATTAAACATTCACAGTGTTGTGGAAAAGTAAGTGAACCCTTGCATTTAATAATGCCACATAGAGTGGTGGTGGCGTAGTGGGCTAAAGCACATAACTGTTAATCAGAAGGTCGCTGGTTCAATCCCCACTGCCACCACCATTGTGTCCTTGAGCAAGACACTTAACTCCAGGTTGCTCTGGGGGGACTGTCCCTGATATAAGTGCACACTGTAAGTCGCTTTGGATAAAAGGTCGATCCTCCTTTGGCAGCAATAACCTCAACCAAGCAGTTCCAGTAGCTGCGGATCGGAATTTTGGACCATTCTTCCTTACAGAACTGCTTCAGCTCAGTTTATATCCTTAAGATATCTGGTGTGAACAGCTCTCTTGAGGTCATTCCACAACATCTCTATTGGGTTAAGGTCTGGGCTCTGACTGGGCCACTCTAAAAGGTGGATTTTATTATTTTGAAGGCTTTTTGTAGTGGATTTACTTCAATGTCTAGGGTCATTGTCCTTCTGCATCATCCAACTTCTACTGAGCTTCAGCTGACGCACAGCCACCCTTACAATATCCTGTAGGAAATCTTGATAAACTTGGGATTCATTTTTCCCTCAATGATGGCAAGCAGTCCAAATTAGCCCCAAATCATGATGCTCCCTCCACCGTACTTCATCACTGGGATGATGTTTTCATGATAGTATGCGGTGCCCTTTTTACACCATACATAATGCTGTATGTTCTTCCCAAACAATTCAACCTTTTGTGTGTTCCGGATCAACATTTTACCAGTAGCATTGTGCAATGTCAATGTGGTCTTTGGCAAACTTCAGGCACATCAATGTTTTTTTTGGAAAGCAGTGGCTTCCTTCATGGTGTCCTGCCATGCACACCATGCCTGTTTAATGTTTTCCATATAGACTCATTAACAGAGATGTTAACCAGTCCCAATTATTCCTTCCAAGTCTTAAGCTGTCACTCTAGGGTTCTTTTTTTTTTTACCTCATTGAGCATTCTGCAATGTGAGTCATCTTGGCTGGATGGCTACTTCTAGGGAGAGTAGCCACAGTACTAAATAATATCCATTTATAGACAGTTTGTCTAACTGTGGACAGATGAACATCTAACCTCTGCGTGATAACTTTGTAACCCTTTCCAGGTTTATGCAAAGCGGCAATTCTTGATCGTAGATCTTCTGAGATCTCTTTTTCACGAGGAAGATGCTTCTTGTGAATAGCAAACTCAAAATCTTTGAGTGCTTTTTATAAGTCAAAGTAGCTCTAACCCACACCTCCAATCTTGTTTAATAAATTGAATGCCAGGTTTGCCATCTCCTGATTCTAATTAGCTTTTGTTGATGTCATTAGCTTAGGGGTTCACCTACTTTTTCCAAACTACACTATATATTTTTTATAATTGAGTCAATATGTACAAGAACAATACAATAATTTGTGTTATTAGTTAAAACAGACTGTGTTTTTGTAATTTTCGTTACTTAGATGAAATTCAAACCAGATTTTAATTCAATTTATATGTAAATGCAGGAAATTCCAAAGTGTTCACATTTTCTTGCCACTATGTGTATGTATGTATGTATGTATGTATGTGTGTATATATATATATATATATATATATATATATATATATATATATATATATATATATATATATATATATATATATATACACAGTGCACACACATTGCATTCTCTTACTTATAGTTTGTGTTATGCATTTGCTTTACTTGCCCTTGCATTTGCTTTACTTGCCCTTGCCCTTACAAGACCTGTACTGTAATTTAAAATTTGATATGTCTGTTTAGTTCATCTTTGTAAGATGCATCTAAGTGGTTCCAGTCCAGTCCAAGGCAGTAATTTTTGATCACATATCGAATTTGATGTTAGTGTGAGGGAGTAGTTTTGTTGAAAGTGGACTGCATATTAATAAGTAATGCAAATATGTATTTCAACTATGTTTTTATAGCACAAGCTTTCAATTATTCAATATCAAACAAACAACTCTGAACAGCTGTACATTTAGTCCCTTGAATGTCTTGAGACCTAGTATTTCAAACTAGAGATTAAATGTGAATATTTTACTTGGTTTTTAAAAGTGATTGCATGTGTGTGTTACAGTAGCTGCTCTGTCTGAGATGCCACTGGGGAAGTCTTGCATACATAATATAATTTTCTCTTTCCTCCTGGATACTCGAACACTATACATATATGAGTGGTTTTGCAGTCTCTCTTTTTCTCAATCCCTCCCTCCTGTGCTTCTCTATCTACCTCCCCTCCCCCATCCTCTCTCGCTTTTAGTGACACAGAAAAACCAACACCACCCTCCCTCTCTCATGCATTCATGTTCACCCCCACCCTTTACTCCCCTGGCACACAAATACCCATCTCTCCATCCCTTACTAGTTCTGTTGTTTTCATTGTAATTTTTTTTTAATCTGTCTATCTCGGTCAAACCTCCTGGGCCACAGAGATTCTATAGCATCTCTTCAACCCTTTCTTTCATAATTCATCCCCTGCTCAGTTTTTGTGGTAAATGAGAGCACAAAATATAACCATCCGTATTTGGATGAATTCCCTTAGAATTCATATTAAATTGCATCAATTATATTGTAGCAAATAGTGCTGTGCCATTATCTCCATATCCTCTCTTCCCTATCTTGTTGTTTGGAAAAGAGCCTCCTGTATATAAACCATCTATAGTTTTCTCACAATCATTCACCTTTTTTTTAAAATCTCTAGAATCTTGTGCACTGTCTAAATACAGTACATTGTAAATCCTTCCCATCCCTCTTTTTCTCTTGCTAACACAAACACCCACACTCACTGAGAGAGAGAGAGAGAGAGAGAGAGAGAGAGAGAGAGAGGGGATAGTGAGAGAGAGAGAGAATGATAGTGAGTGAGAGTGTATGTGTATGTGTGTGTGTTTGAGAGAGAGAGAGAGAGAGAGAGAGAGAGAGAGGGGATAGTGAGAGAGAGAGAGAATGATAGTGAGTGAGAGTGTATGTGTACGTGTGTGTGTTTGAGAGAGAGAGAGAGAGAGAGAGAGAGCGCCACAGCCAACTTCAGTCCTGATCAACAGGACCCTCAGGACCACACCAATCTCAATCTGTCATTCACTCATTTGTATTGACTGTTTAATTTCTTTAGAATGGGAACATCTAAATAAATCTTCCGATTTTTTTTAAGTATATCGATTCTTAATATCCTTATCCAACCTAGTCAACCTTTTAAATGGACACAATGCACTGGATGGCTTTCCTTTGCCCTGGATGTTATGAATTTCCTATTTCTGCGGACTGAAAATTGATTCTTATGGAAACGCAATTGACAACAACATAGTTGTGGATTTAAATTGTTTTTTTTTTTATGATAATTCTGACTGAGAACAATACATTTAGGAAGTTTTACATTTCAATGAATCCGGGAGTTCATTCAAAACACCTCCCTTTCGCGCCACTGTGGACAATGAGTGCGATTATTAAAGTTGTCAATGGATTGCAAATGTAAGCGAGCGATCTAAAGAGTGAAAGTGGCGGACAGACGCCGGGATTTTAACGAGACATCTTTCACTTCAAGTACCCCCAGGGATTCTCTCCTCTCTTCCAAGATCTGTCTCTCATACAGCAACGAGCACATCCTCGCGCCCAGAGCGCATATTGGAACACAAAAGACGGTTATCTTCACTAATGTGAAATGTGAAAATTTCAAATGAAATTCCAATCGAACAAATCTCGTTGCTCAGGAGAGTGAGTTTAAACCGTCAGGGGTCTCAGTAGCAAAAGCCCACACGAACGTGAGAGACGTGGAAGAACCACACATTAGGCTGCAAATTAAGGTGGGAACCCGATTTAAAATGTATGATGTAAAATTGTCCACAATTTGTTGTCTAGTGTATGATTCATTCTCAGGGTCAATAGGTCTGTCGGCAAAATGTGTGAAAATTAATTAGTAAAGATATTTAAACCACGTCAACAAAAGAACCACAATATGTTCAGACGCCAAGACAAAGCGCTGTTATTATTTTTGGGATGGAATTATATATATATATATATATATATATATATATATATATATATATATATATATATAAAGTCAGAGAAAGTTTGAGAGTCAGTCCATGCTAGTACAATCAGCAATCATTTTTGGCCTATTTTGTATCAGGTCATTTTTTAGGGTTTTATCAATATCTTTTGGATCGGGATCAGTTCTGTTGTTTGGATTATTGTATAGTTACTTATAGCTACTATACAGCTACTTATAGCTGTATAGTTACTTATAGTTATAGTTATTGCAACTAAACAAACACTGAACCTCACTCATGAACTTCCTTTGGACCCTCCTTTCAAACTAGTGTTGGGCAAGCGATTATAGTTGGTTTAAATGAACAAACTTTTCTGAACCAACAGCAGCTCTAAAACAGCTCTAATATGGGTAGGGCCTATTAATTTTACTACAAAAGTTGGTCATAAATTGACCTCTAATTCTTTAATATAGAAGAAATGTTTATGTTTGTATTGTTGATCCTAAATCTAATACTGCTATGGCCTGCTATTATAGTTACAGGTCAACAGCAACTCTTAATCAAGTTTTTGAGAGCAGTCTACTCATTTGGTAAATAGAATATTTTAATGTCCTTTAAATGTTAATGGTGAATGATTAACAATATCATGCCCTTATCACTGGTCTTTACCTTCAAGAGACATTTTGCAGGCTTTGAAGAGTGATTTAAATGATACACTTATTTGAGCTTTCAATTTTATTGCTAATTTATAGTTCATGATAGTACAGTACTGATGATTAATTCATTCTAAACCTTATTATATCAGGCCAGTGAATTAACAACACTGACTATATTGAACCAGGAAGTTAATATACTGTATTCTGAATAATATATCTAATTACAGAAAGGGATAGTTTATAGATTATTTAAAAGATGGGAGTTTTTTAATCTTTCCATCATTATGATTCTAATGTCAATGTGAATTTTTTATAATATCAAGTGGCAATTCCAGAAATGTTTTAAAAGGACTCATTTTGAATGACAAAACCTTTAGATGATTTAGTAATCTATGTCTGGAAACCACTTTTTTTTCCACACACTGCTTTTGTGTATAATTATGCTAAGGAATGGACAGATGATATCACTTTATAAGCCCACAAATGAGAAGTGGAAGACATTCTGCACAACATTTCCCTCATTTCCCCATCACCAAACTCGCTTTTTTTCTTGCGTTACGCAATACGAAGCATCCTTATAACAAGCAGACAGAATGCATCATGTTCAGATGTGCTGCAGTGTTCTAGTCTGAGTCATGGTCTGGATGTTTATCCATTCCTTAACACTGTTTCACAGTAATTTGGTGTTTATTGTCATTTACATTTGAGAAGATTACACTTTATTGTGATAATGCTGCAGGGCTCAATCGGTTTAACTAACCTTACAGTTCAAGCTTATTGTCTGGGCTGACTTGTCTGATGACTGGTCCAGCTCAAGCAATGGTGTGAGTTTGGGGCAGGGCCACCTGTTTGTCCAAACAATGGAATACAAGGGGCGAAAGAACGCTGGCCAGTGTTTGGGAAATTCTTATTATCTTTCCATTATTTTTATGTTCGGTGCTGCTTGTGGCGCAGAAATTACACACTTTAATTCCTGAGCTGTGGTGGCTTATTTGTTTTCTGTATAGTGACTAATATCTTCCACAAACATAAACAAATATAAAGTAACTCTTTCTAGACAGATTTAGAGCCCATAGTCAATGCAGTGGGAGTGTTCCCTTGCAGCTGCATCAGAAACTAGAATCTATAACTTCTCATGAGGAAATAGTGATTTTCAGACCACCCCCAGTGAGGACATGAAATGATTTAAATGTATAGCTCCCATAAGGTTAAAAAATGGAATGTCATCCTTGAGGTCATAATGAAAATAAAATGTATTGAAACTTATGACATCATAATGATAATGGAATGTACTGTAGAGTCCCATCATGAGCACATAATGATTCTGATGATGTCATAATAATTTTGTAAAGCATAATCTTTCATTCATTTGTAATTACGCTCACTTAACACTTTATTAGAAACACCTGTACAGCTACACTACTGTTGAAAAGTTTAGGGTCACTTACTCATTCTTGATATTTTTTTAACATTATAGAGTAATATTAAAGTCATACTAACTATGGAATAATAGAAATGGAAATATGGGAATTATGTTGTGACTATACAAATCCAAAATATATCAAAACTATGTAGTCACCCTTTGCCTATAATTTGCAAAAATGTACTCTTGACATTTTCTCAACCAACTTCTTGAGGTATCACCCTGGGATGCTTTTAAACAGTATTGAAGGAGTTCCCATCTATGTTGGGCACTTATTGGCTGATTTTTTTATAATTCGGTCCAAGTCATTCATTTAAAAAAACTTTTTTTTTTTTTTTTTTATATAAAATTTTAGTTTTGTAATTAAATAAATTAATAGGTTGGCATAATTATATTTTTGTCTACAAAACAAATTTCAAACATTTAAGCATATGCCTTCAGATCAAAATGTTTCTAAGATCATGAGAAACATTTCAGGCAAGTGACCCCAAACTTTTGAATGGTAATTCACATATTCATGTGGTTATCTTTTCAGCCAATCATGTAGCAGCAATGTAATGCAAAAATCATTCAGATATGGGTCAGGAGCTTCAGTTAAGTTCCACAATACCAAAATGGGGGAAAAAATACGATCTTAGTGATTTTGACCGTTGTATGATTGTTACAGGCTGGTTTGAGTATTTCTGTAACTGCTGATCTCCTTGGATTTTCACACACAACAGAGAGAAAGGCTACTGTAACTCAGATAACCACTCTGTACAATTATAGTAAGCAGAGTAGCATCTCAGAATACACAACACGTTGAACCTTGAGACGGGTGGGCTACAACATCAGATGACATTATAATATTAGATGATATTAGAAGGTGCAGTTCTCCTAAAGTTATAATTTCAAGTGTATATCCACTAATGAGATCACAATGATTTTTAATATAGTTGCCTCATGATGTCAAAATGTCAAAAGGTATGACATCGTGCACAATGTCATAATTATTTTTGGTATGTGTAGGCTCCAAAGGGGTCATAATGATTTATTTTAAATATACAGATCTCTCATAGGAGCTAATGGTTGCTCAGTGTCTTAGCCATATTATAAACCTCTTCTCTTAACATTTATGATCTAATCACTTAATCCATGTCACAGTCCCAATGTTCCTCAGTCCTTGTAATGAAAATGTTTGTGTCTGTACTTAACCTACTTTCATCCTATTCCCTTGTTTTTCTGCTTATTTCTGCATGTCATTCTATCGTCCTCTCTGATTCTCCTGTTGTTTTCATATGTTTGTTTTAATTTCCCCCCTTTTTTCTCTACATGAAAAGCTTTAATTGAAAATGAATGATATGGTTGGCTTAGAACAAGTTTAATGTTTCTTGATACCAATGATACCATGTTTCTTAACCATCACAGACATCCTCAGAGCTTTGTCTCTGTCTTTGAGAAAGACAGAGGTGGTTGACAGGAGTCATGGCTGCCATAGCAATCGTCCCCAACTACACCCCATCTCTATGGGTACGTTTATGCCATGCCATTCCTCGCCTGGACTTGACCCTGCAGACCCGAGATAGCGTGTTCACCCCAGACAGCTGGGAGTACCAGCAGGTAACCCTCTCTCATCTAGCTCACTCAATTTTCACCTGACAGCTGGTGTTGGTGGGCACGCTCTTCATTTGGAATGATATCCATTTATTTCTGTCTTGTGCTCTATTTATGCACTTTTGTGTGTGTACCCTCTCATTTTGTCCAAGTTACATCACTTATATGTAATAGGGTGTTTCTGAACAGCACAAACACACACTCACAGAAAAGTTCAACTGAAATGTTATATTCAAAAACACGAAAAGCACTTCTCTGTGTGCAGTGCTAACATTTATTGACAAAAAAATTGGTTTTGTATCCAACATTCTATAACGCTAAGTGGCTAAACATTATATAATAGCATTGACTTTTGCTGTGCCAGAGACTAAAAGCAAAAGAGTGTGATAACTCCATTAAATGAGAGGACCAATTACTTGCACATGTGTTCACATCACTAACATTTGATGAAATATGAGCTCCTGCAGTGCTATGTTATTGCTGCTATCCCACCCCCATGACATTTCTACCTCATTGAACTCACACTATACTTACCAACTACATATACCCACATGTTCACTCTATTGTTAACATGTTTGCAATTATTACTACTGTCTCCTACAGATATGGTTGTTGGTACTTGTCTCTGTATTTATATGTTACATATTTTGTTACATGATATGCACAGTAGGTTCTGGAGTTACTGTATTTCGTTTCCTCACCTGCTGCTTAGGAAAGAAATGACTATAAAACTACTTTGAAATATGACTTAATGTCCAGCACACGTGGTACAATAATATTCCATGAAATAGAAACTGGAATTGTAACTAAAACTATTCCATAGTGTCTGAATCTTTAAACTGTGAGTATATTGAGTTTACTCTCAGTAGAAGAAATTCCCAGATTTACCACAAATAGAGAAAATAGGAAGAGACAAAGCCAGATTATGTGAAGGAAGCTTGACTGGGTTTATGGGATAAGAGGCAGATGATGAAAGAGAAAGAGAGAGAGAGAGAGATGTGCTAGGAAAGAACAGGGTATGAGAAAGTGAGAGAGAAAAATGAGAGAGTCACATGCTGGTGGATAAAAGTGGGAATTGGGAAGAGAGAGAAATGAACAACATGAATAATTCGAAAGAGTGGAGGAAAGAGGGTGAGAGATGAAAAAAGAAGAGGGAAACAGAGAGGAAAAGCAGTGAATGTATTTAAGTAGGTCACAGATTATAATAGAGATCCAGTGGCGTGAATAAAAGAAAGAAAGGGGGAGAAGAGCGAAGGATGAGTGTGCGGAAGAGAGTGTGTAGGGAAACTATGGGGAAAGGAGAAGGAGGGATTGGAGAGAGAGTGATAGAGAGATAAATTGAGGAAGATGAATTGGGACCAGATTGTAAATATATAGTGTGTGAATTCTGAATGAACAATGTGTGTTTGACTGACGCAAAGCTTGAATTACACATTTACGCCTCCCCTTTCCCTCTCTTTGTGTGCAGAATCCATGCTGTAGTAGCCAGTAAGATTAAAGAGACATCCTCCATTTTATGTAATAATGCTTTCCATACAGGCATGTGTATGTACTGTAGCTACTGTATGTAGCATGTATATTCATATTCTATGTTCTGTTTTACCTCAATGGAAAATCTTTTTAATACACCTTTAGATATTTTTTATAAAGCCATAGATGTGGCATCTCTAATTTTATAGGTGATCAGATTTAAGACTTGAATCCAAATACATTGCTCATTTTTCTTTGGAGATCAGTGACGTCATTATGGGAAGGATTGTTCAGACTCTAAATTCTGATCGGATGAGCCTCATTCAAAGCCATTATGAAATGAATATAAACTCAAACCTATTACCACAATTCTAAATAATTGATATTGAACTATATAATTTAGTGGACGAATTGTTTATTCGTAATAGTTTATTGAAATTTAGTGCCTATTGAACATTATCATAGTGCTGTTGCTGCCAGTTTATAAAAGCAAATAGCACTAAAGTCCATGTATTATAGTGGTAAATCATTGTAATTCACAGCCTGTCATAGCTTATTGCTTTTTTTTTTTAGCTTATACTCAGTAAAATACTCTAAGCGAAAACTCAAAATTAAAGGGATAGTTTACACCAAAATGAAAATTCTCTCATCATTTACTCACTCTCAGGCCATTGCAGCTGCTGAACACAAACAAGTATTTTTAGAAGAATATCTCAGCTCTATTGGTCCATAAAATGTAAGTGAATGGTCACCAGAAAGTTTAAGGTCCAAAAAGCAGCATAAAAATTACCCATATGACTCCAGTGGTTAAATCCATATATTCAGAAATGATATGACAGGTGTGGGTAAGAAACAAATCAATATTTAATCATTTTTTTGCTATAAATCTCCACTTTCACTTTCACATCTGAAAGTCACATGTAGCACCGGTTTAGTTTCACTTTCACATCTTAGTCTAGTAAAAGTTGAGATTTATTGTAAAAAAAAAATGTACTTAAATATTGGTCTGATTCTTATTTTGCTTTTGAAGATATGGATTTAACTACTGCAGTCTTATGAATTACTTTTATGCTGCTTTTATCTGCTGTTTGGACCTTCTTATTTCTGGCTACCATTCACTTGCATTGTATGGGCCTACAGAGCAGATATATTCTTCTAAAAATCTTTGTTTGTGTTCTGCTGAATAAAGAAAGCCATACACATCTGGGATGACATGAGGGTGAATAAATGAGAATTTAAATTTTTGGTTGAACTATCCCTTTAAGTATTAAACGTAAAATATCAAGGGTGCCATGTTCTTGAAATATCTCCTCTCTTCTTTCCTTTTCATTGTCTATCCTTTGTTTCCATAGACACTTCTGGTCCTCTCCAGCTTCTCCGCTATTGCTCTCGTCCTCTCGTTACTTGTCGTTCTCTCCTTCCTCATCCACTACTGTTGCTGCCATTGTGGTGATGGGGGCAGAGATGCAGAGGAAGAAGAGGAAGACGATGATGCCAGCGGTGGCCATGGATACAATGGCAGAAAGGGGCATGACATCTGTTGTGTCACATGGGTATCGGTTGCAGCCTTGACATTATGCTGGTAATGACAATAATTTTCAAATTACATTGATTAGTATTATATTAAGCAGAAGTTTTATATTCAGAAAATAATAGATGTTCACATACAGGCAGAAGGCCTTCCGCAAAACACACTTTTTAGGTTTGTTCGAGATTTCCAATATTTGTGGACCTATTTTATATCTTTTGCCCTTTTACCTAAAAGTTATTAGCCCCATGACCCCATGAAATGAAAATGTTATTTTGTGGCTTTAATTCATGTCTTTTAGCTTTGAGCCATCTATATGTTGAGGTATACTCCTAAAAGTTCACAAAAATGTTGTTTGTATTATCTGTTCTCAAAGTCTCCTTTTTTGTCACAATGACAGCATGATGCACAGTGCAAATCAGATTAATACCTGCCTTTAATATTAATTTGCTCTCAAAGTTTCAGATTCCAAAATAATTTTAAGGCTTTATAAATCACTTTGTGGGTGCAATTTCATTCATTCATTCATTGCATCCAGTCCGCCCTTTATTATGCGCATTTGAGGCACGCCTCTAATTTATATATCCATGTCGGGAAAGACAAAATCTTTAAAAGACCATGTCAGTAGGTCAGCTCAGAACTTTTTTTTAGCGTGCTATCAAGTTTGGACACTTTTATACATGCAAACCTTTAGTAAATTGGGGCCTGTGTCTTTGTGGCTCTATAAAAATTCCTGTGTTTGTTTTAAATGTCCCGCTTAGACCCGCCTCAATAATGTTACTCAACCAATGGCATGAGTTGGGGACAGGACTATCTGACTGTTTGAACAATTGTAGGCAAGGGGCATAATCAGAAAGCTGTTTTGAAAACATTGTTTATTTTTTTATTTTCCGTTAGTTTGTGCTAGTGGTGCAGAAATTACATACTTCAGCGTAAAAAATGGGAAGAGCCCTTCAGTATGTCGCAATCCACTTTCCTTTTTTAATAGAAATTATGTCAGCACAGGAAAGAAAACTGTGCTTGTCAATAATTTCATGGGGTCTTCAATAGTAGTCCATTCAGAAAGTTCATGTTCCAAAAGCCATTGACCTTTGTATCTTTTGATTTGTGTTATATTTTTGTTGTCAAACCACTCGGTTGAACCTCATCAGTCTCTCATTTATAACTACTTCACTGATCAAGCAAACAGATCATTCAGAGGGCAGATGACATTTAGCACCTGACATCATCCCTTCATTCCCTGTGGGAAAGTACAAATGAGAGAGAAAGAGAGCGCACACAGGAGGAGAGAGACACATCCCCTACTGTATTTAACTCCCCCCACATTGAGTTTTAACACCTCAGATTACGGCATCAGCCGTTCTACAGGGCTTTAAGACTAGATAACTCATATGACATAGTCTTGTCTTTTTAGCATAATACAAATCTCATCAATGTCTGTATAAGCACTCTATAAACAGATTTATAAACATAAGATCAATTAATATAGCATGGTTGTTCTAAATTAAGCTCAGTTTAATTTTGTAAGGTTGGAAGGGAAGGTTTCCTTGTTTCCTGGCAGATGTGGTTTGTGCATTTCTGTGTGTGATGTCATGATACAAACATTTTAATGTGGCACGTGTTCTGCCTACAAGCCCTGCCCCATGACATCACCCATTATCCATCCATGTTGACCTCTTTTCTGAGTGATCTAATAGCTAGATGCTAATTTACAGCTTAGAGGACTTGATATAAACATATACACACAGACAGCAGTTGCTCCTTTACTGCTTGAAGTCCAATATGAATAACTGTGTCAGACATGCATAAATGCACATTTATTTTTTCTTTGGCTTAATCTGGGTCAGACAGTTAGCATGAGATTGGGTTGTACAATTTTTGGCAAGGTGGAAAGGACATCTGGCCCAAGACTTAATCTAAATACTAAATACTCTAAAAACTTTTGATTTCCTCTTTTTCTCTCTTTCTTGCTCTTGCTCCTCTTTTAATTCTCTCTTTTCTCTCTATTTTTTTTCTCCTCTCCTTTTTTCCTTGTACGTATTTCTGCTATTTGTAGTGTTGCCATAGGCATTGGCTTCTACGGCAACAGTGAGGCGAACGATGGGATGTATCAGTTGACCTCATCCTTGCTCACTGCCAATTATACGCTGGCTTCCATCGATCTACTGGTGAGAACGCGCGCGCGCACACACACACACACACACACACACACACACACACACACACACACACACATATGCAAAACCTTTTACAGCCATATCCATTTGAAGCACCAGGGGACCAAAAGCTTAAGAAATGCAACATGTTCACCACACATGTTACATGATTATATAAAACTGTGAATGCAAATTAGGTAATTCAGATTACGATTTTGTGTTGGGTGTGTGTGTGTGTGTGTGTGTGTGTGTGTGTGTGTGTGTGTGTGTGTGTGTGTGTGTGTGTGTGAAAGAGGGGAATACATTTTTTAATACATTTGTCTGTTGAGAGCGTGAGATTTGAGGCTGCGAATTGATTTGGCGGTTGCACATATGGTCAATCAATGTATGTGTTTTAATCTGATTAATGACCTACTTCTACTGTACTCTTATAACACCCTATCAGTTCAACACCTTTTCCCCATCATTGTCCTCTTTCTATCCCACACACATCTATCTATCCATTCTCTCTCTTTTTTCCATGTTTATATTGTCTTGCATTCATGGTGGGAGACTGGTGAATGCTTATTTACTTAATTTTTCATTTTAAGTATGTAAAATAACTCACTATGTGTGAAATGTAACTAGTGCACAAGGCATTAAATCCTAAAATATGTTATTTGGGGTTTTTTCCACATATGTGTCCTCTGTAAAAGAACTAAAGTCTCTTTGCATTCACGCTGTCCTTATAAGTGGACTCGGATCTTGTTTTGATTTAAATGTACAGTTTTGTTTTTGGATCCCAGTTTAGGCCATTTGTCTCACATATACCCCAAAGTAAAGCAAACCTTTTGTGGGGCACATTTTAAGTAAATCGCTCCACTGTGCAGACCTGAGATGGTCATTTGGAGTTCTTTTGGAGTGGCACTCACATATAAAACAAAATACAGTTTTTCCGTTAAAACGGAAGTACCCACCACTGTAAAAAATACCCACATTTGGCTGGTGTTAGTTAATTTCCCACCCTGCTTGAATTCCAAACAAATGTGTTGATATGTCAGGCTAAAGTATAAATGCATTCTCTTCATGCCCTTCAGAATAAAGTACTCTGTCATGATGCTCTCTTCACCTCTTGCATGCCCAGGTTTCAGACACTGTGGCTGGGCTACAGCAATCTGTGTCAGGGCCCTTGACCTCCATGGAGGATCTGTTTGGAGGACATAAGCCGGCACTTGTGGCCACACGCTCCTGCAGACGCTTGTCAGAGCGGGTGGTGTCTCTCCTCTCCAACCTGACGCTGGGAAGAGGTCTGATCTCCATCACTGATGGAATTTACAGGACGAATGGAAGTGAAAGCATAGTGGGAGTCCTAACCCCATCTCCACCTTCTGTAGCCCCCACCCTCAATCCCTCGTCCAACAGCATTCCAGTACCCTTCTCCCCTGGCTGGGCAGCCAACACTCTCATGGTGAATGAAGACTACAGGTGAAGGTCTACTGGAGATATTACTAGCATTACTCCGTGTTCAATATGGTATAAAATTGATAAACATAGATGCATATGTTGTTGTACTGTTTCGGATTACAGTATGCTTAAAAGAGCCTTGCTCTAACTTTTGTGGCACTTAAATCTTTCCTCTTACTTCTCTTATAATGTTAATCAAGCTTTTTGGCAACAGAAATTGTAGTTTAGTTTTTCATGGACATTTTCCACTCTCTCTTTGTTCCTTACAATCCATTTTTACTACTGTAACCGATCAGTAGGACTTCTATACTTAAATGATCTCTATTACACTTGACTAACCACATACCTATTTGCTAAACAACAAAAAGGCACTTCTGTGTAAACATGGGCCATAGTATGTTTGTGTGTATAATGTATAGGTTTTGTGATTCACTGTCTGAAAGTCATTGTATTGAATATGTTTTGAAAGTGTACTATGTTGATTAGGTGGCTATCGTACGTGCTGCTACTTTTGCTGGATTTGTTGGTATGTTTCTTTATTCTGCTGGGTTTGGCCAAACAGGCCCGCTGGCTACTTGTCCTGTAAGTAACACTCACTGCTGATCTGAATTATGTATTTAAGTATATAGTACTCTGCAGATGTCTATACTGCAGACTGCCAATTTAACAATGCGAAACTACAATAAACAGAACTCATTAATTATTCATGTAATATTCACATTGCATTCCTTGCATAATGTAGGGGTGTAATTGTTCACAAGGAACATACATGTTTACAACAATGCTTTTATTATATATTATACCTAGATGTATTTCAGGATAATATCCTTAAAAAAAAGGGTACCCAGAAGAAAATTGTATTGCTTTGAAGTTGCTCTTTAATAGCTTATGAGTCGTAAAGGATTCTTCAGTAATATTTAATTTCACTATCAAGTTTGTCTCAGGTTTATCCTAAAATTCTTAAGGAGAAATAATAATTGTAACAATGAGAAAAATGTTTTATACCCTAAGACTTTATCTCTAAGAGAGCTATAAAATTAATGTGAAAACTTTAGTTCAGATAATTTTGTCTTGGAAGAATTTAAAAGGAAAGTTTACTCAAAAATGAAAATGATCTCATAATTTACTAACCCTCATGCCATCCCAGATATGTATGACTTTCTTTCTTCTGCAGAACACAAACAAAGATTTTTAGAAGAATATTTCAGCACTGTGGGTCCATTTGTAAGTGAATAGTGGCCAGAAATGTTAAGCTCCAAAAATCACATAAAGGCAGCATAAAAGTAACCCAATTGCTTTGGGGGGAGAATCAGATAAAAATGTAAATCCTTTTTTCTATAAATGAGATTTGCATTATTTCAGAAGACATGGATTTAACCACTGGAGTCATATGGGAATGTAATGCAGACATTATTATAAAGATCTCATGTGTATTTTTACTTTCCATCAGTTATGTTTTTGCTTACCCGCAGATGCACAGAGAGGCAGATGGTGATAATGAGAATTTGTATGTGTGTTTGCAGGATGACAGTGCTGGCCTGGTTGGCTCTGTTTCTGAGTTGGGGTTCTCTCGGCCTGGAGACAGCCACTGTGGTGGTGAGTATTCAGGCGATGTCTAGCCAGACATAATATCAGCAGCTCTCTGCAAGCGGACATCCACAACAGAATACAGCCATCTGTGTGTGAATGAGAGTGTGTCAATGCGCTTTGACGAGACATTTGTGTTAAATGAAAAATCCAGCCAAAGCTCTGTGAATGTTACTGAGTTTTAAAAGGTCAAACCAGCCAAGATGCAGTCACTTATTGTGTGCTTATATAAGAGAGAGAGGGAGGAATAGAGTGTGTTTGTGCTTGTGTTAAAAAGGATTGTACTCTCTGGGAACTTAGCAGTCATGGCACAATCCCCAAAAGGCACAAAAATGTAATGTGTGTGTGTGCGCATGTATGTTTGTGAGTATGTGTTTCTTTAATAAATGTAAAAAAAAGAAAGAAATGGATGCCAGGTTGAAGATGAGCATAAGAGTCTTTAGAGCAAAAGGAATTGAAATACAAGAGAGAGAGAGAGAGTAATGCTGAAAGTGTTTCAGAGACATAAAGAAAGAAAGAGAAAGAAAGATGAACTTATATGTACTTCTAATCAGATGTACAGCAGATGTAATCAGTATTTTATCTAGTATTCCAGTAAAAATATCCAAAATAGTCACGTCCATGTGATTAGCCCCAAGATTAAACATACATTTCAAGTTTTATCTAAATCATACATTGCATAACACAGATTAACGCATTGCACAGAAGATATGAGGCACTTCCTGCTTCCCATTTTTCGCCATTAATTTAATGCCTCGCCATGGCAACACCGTTCGACATATCAAAAACACAATTTAGCATCTTCAATGTCTAGGCATAATGCTATCTAAATGTGGTGACAGTCTCATGAATCCCCTAGGAGGAGAATTTAAAAGTTCAGAGCCTGCGATTTCCAGAAAATCCAAAATGGCTGACTTACTGTTGGGAAAGCTAATGACTGTAAGTATGAAAGTTGTTCGGCTTGATGAGAACAATATATTTACCAAGTTTGGTGACTTTAGGTGAAAATGGGGGTGCTACAGAAACCCCATTACATACCCATTTAAAGGGGGTGCTACAGAGCCCACTACACACCCATGTGTGAAATTTTGCCCAGCCCTAATGGCCGATGACTCTGATGTATGTGCAAAATTTTATGAAATTTTAAGCATTCCAAATGCCTCAAAAACACCCAAATATAGGAAGAAGAGAACAATAACAATTAATGTGTTGATGTGTAAGATATCAAATATTCCTTCTCAATTTTACATCAGCAGTGTCTTGACATTATTCTAAAGAATTTTGAAGCAATTCATGTAAAAATAAGAGGGCTATTTCAAAGTCTGTTAAAAGTGCCATACTTCCTGCTGCCAGTTGATGGCGCTATGACCATGACCCATAACAGCCACATCCATGTGATCAGCCCCATTACCAAACATACAGCTGAATTTTCATAAAAATCACACAATACACACAGAAGATATGTGACTTCCTGTTTCCCAGTTTTTGCCATTAATTTATTGCTTCGCCATGGCAACACCGTTCAAAATATCACAAATCTGTTCTCAATTAGGCTTCTACAATGTCTTTGCATGATGTTGCACAAATTTGTTGCCAGTCACATGAATCTAAATCATGAATTTAAAAGTTCAAATCCAAAAAGAAAATCCAAAATGTCCAACTTCCTGTTGGGCGAAGCTAATAACTGAGAGTACGTTTTTTGGCTTGATGAGAACTATATGTGTATCAACTTTGGTGATTGTAGGTGAAAATGAGGGTGCTACAGAGCCCCCCTGAAACTTTGCCTAAAGGCCGTTTTCATGCATGTTAAGTACCCCAAAATACAGAAAACCTTGAAAATAACAATAATAATAATAATCCTTAGAAGAACAATAGGGCCTCCGCACTTCAATGCTTGTGCCCTAATAGTCTTTAGAAGAACAATATGGTCTCCGCACTTTCAGTGCTTGCCCTAAGAAAGAAATAGAGAAAGGGAAGGAGGGAGTGAGGAAAGAAAAAAAGAAAGCATTTTATCACAAACATTGATTAAAATAAACAGTGAGTCTGTCATTCTGCAGAAATAATAAAAAGGCAACTAATGACAGATACAAATAACCTTGACAGATATTTGACAGTTTTGGTTCATTTTATAATATATCCTTATGAAAGCCAAGCGAACCATGAAGAAAATGCAACATTGTAACTATTTTAGCCCCTGTTTCGGAACAGTCAAGCAAGCTACAGGTCTGAAAACATCCCAAATCACTCTATTGCAATTGCAGTTTTACTCATGTTGTTATGTATTTTTTCAGAGAGAAGTATGTAACTTGGTCACTGTGCCAGAGAGTCAACGTCTTTTATTTTTACTGTATTCACTCTTCCTTTATCTCTGCGTTTTAATCTCTTTCTCTCTCGTTCCGTCTCTCAGGCCCTGAGTGATTTTTGCTTTGACCCAAACACATTTGTGCTTAACTCCACTCACTTCAACTCTAAAACAAGCACAGGTGCTGTATAGCTTTGTCACACACAACCTATCTGTCTTTGTCTCTGATGCACACACAGTCTTACCACTCTATTTCCCTTCTCTCTAACTAGAAGTCCTGGACTACTACCTGACCTGCAGCAGGAGAATGAACAGCCCCTTTCAACAGGTGCATAATCTTGTTACATGATGCTGCAAACAGTGATGTGATTGAGATTACTAAAAGAGAAAAACTAATAGAAGGCAGAATTCCCTAAATATAAAGCAATATAATAATGTCACAAAGTACAGATCGAGATTAAAAAGCAATGCCATTTATGTCACAGTGGGGATAAACAAAATAAAGAGGATTATGACATTATCATCAAGACAGTGTTGTGGGGAACCTATCAATTGTAAAAAGGAACTTGATTGTATAAATCATTAGGACAGTGATATACCAATGTTATTAAAGGTACTGTGAGCAATTTTTTAAAGAATGGTACACATACCAATGAATGCATTGTTGCACCAGTACATTGGTATCTTTGGAGGGCGGGAGTTTGGAGAAAGGTGGTGTGTCTAATTAAGGAGCTTAATCTGGTGGAAATTCCACAATGGCTAACATCTGTTTTAAGTGAAAATAAATAAACAACATTACACATGAGGCCAGGGTGTGCGTTCAAAACATTAACAATTACAGTTTTTAGTTTGTGAAATTTAGTAGTTCATTGAAATCAGCAAAAATTCTGTTTGTTAAACTGGCAAAAGCTACTGACCCAGTCCCAGAGAGCGCTGTCCAGCATTCACTCCCACCTTTCCACTCTGGAGAGAGATGCCCTCTCGCGGTTTCCAAAGGCAGAGGTATGTTAATATTGCTTTCATTGCTATCAGTAGCACAATATGGCAGCCACTGCACGAAAAGATCAATACTAGCCATACAGTGGATTGTATCGTAACATTCTGCTTAGCTGCTGTGTTATTTTCCCTTTTAGAAGTCACTCAGGGAGGTACAGCAGATACTCAATGCCACTGAGGGCAACTTCCACCAGCTGGTTGCACTTCTCAACTGCCGAGGGCTGAACAAGGTAACCATAAAAACATATTTTCCACCTCTGCCTCACTGAGAGTGGGAGCAATACTCCTGTTGGTGAGCCATATATCTTATTTTAAAACGAATCGTCTTCATTTGATCTCTATCTTTCACACTTCATGTCACTCGCTCTCAGGATTATGTTGACTCTCTGAAAGGCCTGTGCTATGATGGGATGGAGGGGTTGCTCTATCTTTCCCTGTACTCGTTTCTCTCCGCTTTGGCATTCACAGCCATTCTTTGCTCCCTCCCAGGAGCCTGGAGGAGCTTCCACAGGTTAGGTGCACTTCATCCCTCCCTTTCCAACATCCCATCTGCTGTTACTTTAAAGGGATAGTTCACCCAACAATTACATTTCTCTCATCATTTACCCACCCACATGCCATCCCAGATGTGTATGACTTTCTTTCATCTGCTGAACACAAACAAAGATTTAAGGAGAAAATATGTAGGTTCTCACAATGCAAGTGAAAGAGTACCAACATTTTAAGCTCCAAAATGCACATAAAGGCAGAATAAATGTAATCAATAAGACTCCAGTTGTTTAATATATGCCTTTTGGTCTTTTGGAGCTTAAAAGTTCTGGCCACCATTCACTTGCATTGAATGGATCTACAGAGCTGAAACATTCTTCTAAAAATCTTAATTTGTGTTCAGCAGAAGAAAGAAAGTCATACACATCTAGGATGGCATTAGGGTGAATAAGTGTTGAGAGAATTTGTATTTTTGGGTGAACTAAATAATAATATTTAGAGCGCTGTCATGATTTTTAATGAGTGAACTACATAAAGCAGTGTTGTAATTAAAGTAAATACAAGTCATTTACATATCATGTTATAAGTATTAAATGTACTTTTATTAGTTGATAATGAAGAAAAATACACATAATGTGGCCCCAAAAACTATTTGGACAGTTTCTCATATTCCCCAAAATGTACAAATGAAAGCAAGTAGCATTTATTGTAAGGAAAGACAGCACAAGCACACTTTTCAAACACAAAATTTTACAAAAAGAAGTTTGTTAGGTTTCAGTTGATAAAACCATACATACTGTTCAAAAGAGAAAAATGTTAGGACACTTTCTGTTTGTCAAACATTAGTGGAACATGTCTGTAGTTAATGTGATGTATGGTTACTCTGTTAGGACACCTTTGTGAACTTTAAAGGAAACTGACTTTATATATCCACTAAATCCACCTTGACAACAGTTCATTTTAATGTAAAATGTTATGCAAAAATGACTCTGAAAAGCAAAATTAGTTCTGGGAAAAACTGTAGTGGTGATTCTTGTAGATGTCACCTAATTCAATAACATTCATACAATTTTCAAAAAAATAAAAGTGTCAAAATAGTTTTTGGCCACTGCATATGTGTAAGAATACAGTGGATGCATGTTGCTTTAAATACACATTTTTCATATACAGGGAAACAAGAACAAAAATGACTTTATTTTTTTAAGAATGACCCAAGACTGATGAGTAAACAGTTCCTATGCCAGCTGAATATATATGTCAAATTGTAATTTAATCTTTGATGTGTCTGTAAATTGCATTAATGCTCACCAGGAACCTATAGATTCCATCATTTTTATGTGAATCAAGTTACATGATTCCGGCATCCTCACCATCTGCAAACACAAATGCAGCCAAAACGTTAATGGAGGGGCTGCTCAGTTTAGGTTGAGCTAACTCAAGGACAGTTTGGCACAATTGGGCCTGTGGAAACAGAGCAAATACTGACAACTGCTCTAATCAGCAATGCACAGATGAGAAATTTTGTAAGATCAGTCACTTACTATTGATTCAGCCTGACTTGGTACACTCACTCAAAGAGCCTGAGGTTGGCAAATCCAATTTTTTAAGTAACAGAGGTGGCTGCAGTGTTTGATTGCTGTATCCATTTGAGTGAATGGTAGATGACAGATCCATAAATGACTGAAATTGCAAATAGGAAGAGAGAGTGAGACAGATTAAAGGATTACCTTCTAGGCTGGGATTATTTTTTTTTATTTGACAATATCTACATGTATATAATATGCAAAAATGTAAATTCTGTAATAATTTACTCACCCTTATGCTCTGTATGACTATCTTTCTTCAGTGGAACACAATGAGAAATGTTAGGTTGCAAAACAGCATCAGTCACCATTAAATTTGATGCATTGAAAGTGAATGGTGACTGAGGTCGAACATCTGCTTAAAGGATCATTTATACTTACTGGTCGAACAGACTTCTTTTAGTTCCCCTAAAATGATGACAATATGCAGTTAATTTTTTGTTCTGCCAAGGTTTTGTTTGATGATATTTCTTCTGTTTTTGCAGACCAATCATCTCTGAAAAATCTTTGACCTAGAAAAACTCATCTAGCTAATTGATGATTGATTAAAGCTAATCGTGGTTGAGGTTTGGACATCGCAATCGCTAATGCCAGCTTATGAGTGGCACTATCGTTACCAATTGATAACTTTGAAGTCCTGAACTAGTGAAGCCTGTCTTTCAGAGATACACTTTATTAAATGATTCACAACACAAACTCTGCAAGGACAGCATGGCCACAACAAATGCATGGAGAGAGATTGTCGTTTTTTATGAAGTCAGATCAGATAACTTCTCGTCAAAAGTGGAAGGGGCCCATGACATGTTTAATAAGGCAAAGAAGCGATACAGCACTGAAAGCGACGATCCATGGAGGGAAAAATTAATGGGTTGCAAAATTTTTTGTGACTTTTCTTATAAAACAGCTATTTTTCATGGTAAACTCCACACATAGTTCTCTCCAAAAGGATTGTTCAGTGGAAAACATGTTGAAGATTAGCAGACAGGCAGAGGTTAAGACATGATTTTGGTGTATTATTTTAATACGTTTCTCAAGGTTCACTTATAAGTAAAGATTTTGTCATTTATATGTAAAAAATTATAATTTTTCCAACAATTCTGACCCTCGGTTTTGGTGCTACTTCTCCTTTAAGAATTGACAGTACACTCCCACTGTTATGATTGGCTCTTTGCTCTTGACTGACCTGCTCTCTCTACTTGCCATCTCACTGCTCAACGCTGCTGGGTGTACTACAAAAGTGAATAAAGGTAAAGTAGGCTTTGATGTGTTGTTGGAGGCGGTCAGATGCAAAAGTGTGACATCACAATGTAAAGGAAGTAGAGAATGATTCATTTTGGCAGACTGGTTTCAACAAAGGCTTTTTTGCAGTGAGGAAACATTTTTGAGTTCTGAAAATTTCAGTATGTTTTTATTGTGCAATGACCTCTTATATGCCAAAAAATCCAGGGAAATTTGATTCCAAATGTCATGACCCCTTTCAGTTATGATCTGATCTCTTCACAAAAGCAGTTTATTCAGTGTACTGAAGCATCTCCTCTGTAGACATCCATTCAAAAAGAATGGCCTCTGGTCTCCTCACCAGTGTACCGCTGCGTTATGATTTGTTTTGCTAACCTTGTAGTCTCCCCCTTGTTAGACGGGTTCTGATGCCACCTTCAACAAACTCATTTTAAAACGACACACCATGTAGTATAAACACCAGCTTCGTTCGCCTAGGGTACTTTAGTACATCAAAGTTTGGCTTCTTCCACAGTATAAACTAGGCTTAGCATCTGCTGTTTTGGTCTTTGGAAGAAAGAAAGTTATACAGGTTTGGAACAACTTGAGGGTGAATAAATTGAAAACTGAATTTTCATTTTTGGGTAAACAATCCTTTTAAGACCTATATTTAATTGTGATTTTTTTTTTTTTTCAGTAAATGTCTTTAAAGCCTTCATTTAGCAAATGTGATAACATAACTTGTTATTTAATGACATATTTGTTTTTTCAAATGTTTTAATGTTCCATAATACTTGCTTGACGCCACAGTGATTCTGAAGAGTACGAGGACTCCGACAGCGAGAGCGAGGACCCCTTTACTTCTCATCAGGCACGTAGACAGATGGTCTCGGGCTCACAGCGAGGGGCCTTGCCCCCCTTCTATAGTTACCAGGGGGCCGGCTGGACTCCCCCCTTTTCTAGCGCGCCTCCGTTACCGTGAGTAACACATGCACAGACACACAGACAGACAGACAGACAGAATGACCCTATGCGTATAATACCACAAGGTTGTGTAGCCCACCCACACATAGTTGAACAGCAGAACCTCAGATGCATGGCAGCATAATCATAATTTACACTCTAGATCATAATTACTTCTCAGTTTTTCCTGAATGTTGTAGACATCTAGATTTACAGCTTCAAGTTCCTTGCTTGAACAGCTCAGTATTGTGTCATGAATGATCTTTACACAAACACATAAAATAGGCTGAACAAATATAAGCTTATATACAACCCCAATTCCAAAAACGTTGGTACAGTATGAAAAATGCTAATAAAAACATAAATTAGTGATTTCTAAATTATATTCACCCACTGCTAAATTGAAAACACTACAACTACACATTATATGATGTTATAGATTGTTTTTTGAAAATGTCCATCATTTCAAGTCAGATGATTGCAACACGCTCCAAAAAAGTTGAGACAGGCAATTTAAGACTAATAACAATTTGATGAGTTAAAATAACAAGACAATTTGAAACAGGAGAATCGTGTCATTGTTAGTGGTCGACCGATATGGGATTTTTAATGGCTGATGCCGATATCCAGAGAGCAGGGTGGATGATACAATGCCACTATATCACACAATTTATTATAGTAAATAACTACCATAAAATAGCAAAAAAAAATAAATAATAGTAAACTCTTATTTAGCACTATATTTACTCGATTTCACACTAAACACATTTTTTATTTTTTTATTTTAAATGGTAGATTGCAGTTTCTTCAGATTTCTGTTCAATCATCAAATTTTAGTAATTACATGAAGAAATTGTTAATATATTAGGAAGAAGGAAATAACAGAGCACACAGTAGTCCAGCAACCATGGATGGCATGTCCACGTTAACGATCGCATTTACTCCAAAAATATCAAATCAAACCTATTGTACATTAAGTACATAGTGAAAAAGACATTTACTTATAGCGCACGTAAAAATGCATCGGCAATTGTAGGCAACTGACTTGCTACCTTGCAGCGTAATCAGTTAATGTCTCAACTGACAGCTGTTTTGAATGAATGGAACTCTTAAGGAAACTGGTCTCCGAACAGTTTGAAAAGCAACTTATTTTCATCGTACCTCAGAATACATCCTCCGGAGGCATCATTTTCCTTGATTTGGACGCAGCCTTGAAGTTGCACTCATGCGCTCCTGCGGATCCAGCGCGAGCCTCAATCTCCTGACAGTTTAAACAGCCTGGATCGCCAAATTGGATTGTCACGGAGTGACCATCATGATTTGTGAATGAGAGGAACTTTTGATATTGATCCTGAAGTTTTTGATTCTGGCTGATGGAATACATGCTTCAGAGGAAGATATTAGATGAGCGCTCGATGGGAAGAAAATATTGGATTTTTGTGAGGTTCATGAATGATATCTGTTTAAATGAGATTCTGTATCTGCATGTTTACAAACAGTAAATAATACAAGCTTCAGAGGAATATTTATGAGCGCTCTGCAGGACGCTGGGTCTGCTGAAGTTGTGTGAGGTTGGTTTATTACATCTGTTTAAACGAGATATGCACATATTTTCAGACAGTATATATGATATTAGTTTTATTGATATTTGCCTTTTTCTCTTTAGACAAGACAATTAAAGTTACAGGGAACTATTGAGGTGAGAGAGGGAGCATGAAACAGTCGAGCACTTTAACATTGTGAGCTCAAATGCATCTGGATCGTTTAAATGACACTGTGTTGCACACCGGTTTATTATTGTAGTAACACAATGACATGTAACAACAAAACAAACCACGATTGGTCATTTACATGTCTCAGTCGCTTCACATGCAAGCAGGCAATTTTCGGCACCCTCAAGAAAAAAATCGCCAAAACAGTTAAATATATTGGCCGATGTGATAATGAAAAAGTCAGAATATCGGCCAATTTATCGGTCTCGTGATATATTGTCAACCACAAGTCATAGTAATAATGAGTCTCCAAAAACAGCCTAGTTCTTCAAGAGCAAGGATTATTTGAGACTTGTCAATTTGCCAACAGATGCTTCAACAAATAATCCAGCACTCTGAGAACAATGTTCCCCAAAGACAAATTGGAAGGATTTGCACAATATAGTCAAAAGATTCAAGGAATCTGGTGAAATCTTGGTGCGTAAAGGGCAAGATGAAAACCTGTTCTGAATGCTGCGTGATCTCTGATCCCTCAGACATCACTGTCTTAAAAACATCATTCATCTGTAATGGATATTGTGAGTATGTGTTTGGGATTACTTTACTAAAACTTTTGTTAGTCAACACCATTCGCTACTGCATACACAGATGAAAGCTAAGACTTTACCATGCAAAGCAGAAGCCTCACATCAACACTGTTCAGAAGCGCTTCTGACTTCTCTCTGGAACCGTGTTTTTTGGTCCGATGAGTCCACATTTCAAATCGTTTTTGAAAAACACAGCCATCATGCTCTGCGGGCCAAAGAAGAAAAGGACCATCCAAGCTGTTATCAGCATTAGGTCCAAAAGTCAGTGTCTGTATGGGCCAGGGGTGTGTCAGTGTCCATGGCATGTGTAATATGCACATCTTTGAGGGCACCATTAATGCAGACAGATATCTAAACATTTTGGAGCAACATATACTGCCATCCTGCACTGTCTTTTCCAGGGATGTCCTGGCATTTTCAGTAGGACAACTTCAAACCACATACTGGCCGAATAAGCAGAGAGTGCAAGTTCTAGATTGGCCAATTAAGAATGTGTGGTGCATTATGAAGTGCACAATACGGCAATGAAGACCCTGTACAATTGTGCAGCTGAAGACCTGCATAATGGATGAATGGGGGAAAATTCCACTTTTTAAACTTAACAAACTTGTGTCTTCAGTGCCCAAATGCTTAATAAGTGTTATTAGAATACATGGTGATGTTTCACAATGGTAAACACTCGACTGTCCCAACTATTCTGGAGTTTGTGTCAATCATTTTATTTGGAATGACTGTAAATAAAAAAAATAAAAATACAACACAAGGTAAAACATCATATAATGTTTAGTTGTAGTGCTTTAAATATAGCAAAGGGTGAATATAATTTACAAATCACTCCTTTTTGTTTTTATTGCCATTTTACATACTGTCCCAACTTTTTGGGAATTTGGGGTTATACATGAAAACACTGACAATTGTGTCATGCATAGGCAGGAAACGCAGAAAGCTGCAATCACACACAGGCAGACAGGTAGGTGTTAGATGGAGCACACAGACAGACAGACAAACACAAACACATACATACACAGACAGACACACAGACAGGTGTATATGTCAAACACAGTCTAGGCAAAAAACAGACTTGAGTCCAGAGTTCTGTCTGTCTGTGTGTCTGTCTAATGGTCTGTCCGTCATTCCAAGACAGACAAAGATCCACCAATCAGAGACGATGCACAATATAGGTAAAGTCCCGCCCCCTCTGATATTTCTGTCCACCATCAAAAATCTTGCTGTCCAGGCTACATCACTCTTTTCAAATCTATTGCAATCTGCCTTGCTATTTCTTTCTCCCTGCTTTTTAACTTTCCCTCTTTCAAATATTCTGTTATCAGTTATTCTGAATAAGTGCTATTTTCATAACGTATGTACACTTTTCTAATTTATACACTATGTTTCCATATGCATTAAAGCAGATGTTGAGAGGATAAATGGGTCTTTTGGTGCGTTCACGTCATGTTGGAATTATCGTTATTACGAGATTCCGACATGTATAAAATGTTCACAACTTTATGGAATTTGTAATTAGAAGTTTTAGAACTTCAACTTCACATTCATGTAAAAAGAACCAATATGGCAGCAGCTAATGTTAGTGAACACATATTTCTGTTAGAGATGACATTTTATTATGCAATTATTACCTAGAGTGCTTTTTTTTTGTTCTTTTTTTCTCTCCAAATTTGTCATGCCCCCCAATGTGCTTTTTAAGTCCTCGTGGTCGCGTAGTGATTTGCCTCAATCTGGGTGGCGGAGGATGAATTCCAGCTGTCTCTGCATCTGAGACCGTCAACCTGCGCATCTTATCACGTGGCTTGTTGAGCGCGTTGCCATAGAGACATAGTGCATGGTGAGGTCTCACGCCATCCACCGCGGCATCCACACTCAACTCACCACGCGCCCCACTGAGAACGAACCACATTATTATGACCACAAGGTTACCCCATGTGACTCTACCCTCCCTAGCAACCAGGCCAATTTGGTTGCTTAGGAGACCTGGCTGGAGTCACTCAGCACGCCCTGGGATTCGAAATAGCGAACTACAGAGGTGATAGCCAGCGTCTTTACCACTGAACTACCCAGGGCCCCACTTTGTTTGTTCTGAAACATTTAGCACCAACATATAGAGGTGAATTAAAGGGTTAGTTAATTGAAAATGAAAATTCTCTCTTCATTTACTACCCTTATGCCATCCCGGATATGTATGACTTTCTTTCTTCAGCAGAACACAAATGAAGATTTTTAGAAGAATATCTCATCTCAGTGGTGACCAAAAATATTGGCACCCTTGGTAAATATGAGCAAAATTTTTCTGTGAAAAATATCTGCATTGTTTATCCTTTTGATCTTTCATTCAAAAAAATTCACAAAATTCTAACCTTTAATTGAAGTAAAATAATTGAAATAGGGGAAATACTTCATTATTAAATAAATATTTTTCTCCAAAACATGTTGGCCACAATTATTGACCCCCTCCTAGAAATTCTTATGAGTGAAATATATCTGAAGTATATTCCCATTCTTATTTTACTTTTTTTTTTGTGCACCTGGGTGACTAGGGACATGAAATTGTTCAACCATGACTTTCTGTTTCACAGGGGTATAAATATGAGGTAACACACAGGTCAAATTCCCTTAATCATAAATCACAGTGGGTTAGACAAAAGAATGTAGTTCTGATGTGTGGCAAAAGATTGTTG